>NW_019394463.1:0-107567 GCF_000612105.2 Orussus abietinus
AAAAAAAAAAAAAGATCAACTCAACAGAAATGATTTTTCCATAGATGCCTTCGACTATGTTACATCGACAGTACTGGAATTATTTAGAATTGTTGCGATGAAAGTGCTGCCAGTTAAAAACCGAATGTAGCCTCATTTGTTCAAACATTTATCGGTCTAACCTAAGGAGATGCACGTTATATTTTTTTAATTTCATTTCTTATTTTAAGGCAGGTTTGCAACTGGTAGACGTCTGTTTTAGAGAGCAACAATATTGTACATTGTGTCTTAATTGTCATCATACGTCAATTTCATTTGATAACTGCATTTCATTACTCGCAGTTATTTCATACATATGCCCCGATCACATAATTAATTTAAACCTGACATGATTTATTTTGGAAATTATATAGGAAGGAATATCTTGTAACGTCGCAGAAGGACTGATTACAAATGAGTCCCATGCGTGTGTCGAGGTATCGTAAGATCAAAGTGCTAATAAAGTCAAAAGTTATAACGTACTGCATTTATTATTCCTACTAGGTATAAAAATAGTTATCTTTTGTAAGAAGATCCTTTACGCTATGCCGAATACTCCTGAATCAGATATGTTAAATTTTATGACCGTTCGTGGTACGTATGATGACTTTTTAACACATACATAACGATGGTCTTCACTTTTATAAAGATATAATGAGTTCGAGACAAGATTAGCCCAAGTAATCCCCAAAGCAGGTTGTTCTTTACTAAGTAAATTATCCACACAATCACTTTTCACAACTGCTGTTACCTGCAAGAAGCACTCGGTAATCCGTTATTGCAACTTTACTGGAAAAGAATATCAACGGTCGTATTTACTTGATTGATGCAAACAACAGGTATTCGATTCTTGAAAGACAAAATGTGCAGCTGGTAGCCTATAGATCGTAAACTTCTCGCTCTGTTCTTTAATTCAGAATCGGAATATTCGACTCTGTAAGGTGCAGCGATAGAATCAAGGATTATGAGACCTATTTTCTGAGACTCCATTAGTATTGGAATTCTTCTAATTACGCACATTTCCAAGTCTTCCTTTAGCAAAGAGATTGAAAAAATTAGTACATCGCCTTTAAGTCTAAGTTTACAGGCTACACGCAATTACTTCATCGAGATATTTTTTTTTTCCTTAATTTGTAATCAAAATGGTAAGTTAAACAAAAATTGTATCTTACAATAGTCGATACATGTTCTATAAACACCGAATCCCCAGTGATATTGTACTTCTCGACATTAGGGAAAGTTTTTAATAGTTGCAGCAGTCTTCTGGTTGGAAATACTGATTCGGTACATATGTATGCTGCACCTAGAGAATGTTAAAGGAATGACATGTTAGAATTAAAAAAACTAAATGGTAAATAGTGCATCATTTACCTGCTCCCAATCCACCTGCGGCAATTGGTATTTGCACCGTAAGACAAAGCTGTAAAGCTAACTGCGTCTTCCCAGTTCCAGACTGACCATAAATCTCTGTCAAACCTTTTCGATTGATACCTCCTCGTAAATTTGAATTCAGTACTGGGCACCCCGATGTAAGAAACTCATCAGGTTGTAACATACTTACAGCATTAAAACTACAAAGTTATAAATAACTTATCACAACCTAATAATGGAGCATGTCTGCAACGTCAACTAATTAGGATAATTCAAGTACAAAAGATGTTTTACTATGAATGAGAAAAAGGCGCGGAAATAATTTCGCCGTTTTAAATGAGAAGCAACCGCACTTGCCACCTGTTATCCCACAATGGCGACGCAACTCATTACCATATGGTCTAAGCTCATTACTAAGAGTCGCCGCTGGCGGCTCACATACTCGTGATGGTAATATCATCTCTGGTAATACCATCTACCAGACAAAAGTTGGGAGATAGCTCATGGGCAGGGTCGCGCGATCGCGTCCTGTGCTGCCCCCTGGTGGAGGATACGGACGGCTAATGCACTTGCCACCTGTTACCCCTCAGTAGCGGCACAACACATTTTCTATTCTATCGCTATCATAATATCTAATTGACTTCTATCTATTCTATCATATTATCTAATCGCCTATTCCTGATCCTTGAAAATCACCTGTAGTCCTAAGTTAATGTTAATTTTCTTATGGTGGGAGAAAACTTAGAAAAATTGCTCATTTTTGGCACACATCGATTTCAATATCAAATCAATGATCTATCAAGTCTTCGTTGACCCGAATGTCTAAAGATAAACGTGGAAGTTATATTTCCAGGATTTAGAACTATACAAATATCATGCATCAGTTATTCATACATAGAAAAAACCCATGTATGGATAATAATTAAACACCTCGTAACCAAACCTGGAGCAACTTCTTGGTTAAACTATTTATAACCGAAACGGAAAACCTCTGTATGCCTTAATGTATACCGTTAAATTAATATATTACTCTTTACTGTCCTGGATTTTCACTCCAAATGGAATTTTTGTACAAGCATCTCCGACACTCCATGATAATCTCAGTTTGTGTACCGTGATACTTAGAATTAACTAGAGCGAGATCCTTAAAGTTACAGGGACACGTGGGAGAGTGATTATCGAACTTGGTATGCATATCCTGTAGGAAGTAGTCTATATCCACTAGACGTCGACCAGCGATAACGGGCTGCCGATGAAAGTGTGCATCAAATTCGGGATCGAAGGGTAAGATGCACTCTTCCTCTGCGTGTCCATTATTTTCCGGTACCGTGCTATCAAGGAATATCGTCTCAGGTTGTTGGAAACTTGGCTCCTCCTTGATAATACACTGCAGGAAGTCCCCGTGTCTCTGCATGTCATCCAATGTCAGCAGCTCAGCCTTTTCCGTCTTCGCCATCTCCAATTCTAGCTGCTGCTGCCGTTCCTCTCTAAGGCGCTTTCTCCTGAACCGATAAAGATGTTTATCCGATTCAATGAAAACTTAGTGTTCAATTTTCATAATTTGGAGGTTATTATGCATGAACCACCGTGGAACGGGACTGTGCACAATAATAAAACTTTAATTTTATACATGAGCAACATACAACTAAATACCTATCGCGGGCTTTCTTCCTCCTGCTTAACCTCCTTTGCGATAGCCTCATTCTCTTCTTTCTGTAGGGTTTCTGGTCTCCATTATCCATGGTGGGGTTCTACAAGTATAATTAATTGAGCAGTGCTAACCATAACTTTTTTGATTATTTATAGTTTTGACGTTTACCCCTTCGCGCTTTCACGTTTTTTACTTTCATTTATTGGGTCTATTAAGTTAGTTCAAGATCTGTACACCACAGACTCAACTAGTGCACCCAATGAAAGCAGAAGAACAAGTCGATTACCAAGCGAGATCTCGCGTTACCCTGAAACACTGCACTAAAATCTCGATTTGTCACGTACTAAAAAAGAAGCGAAGGACTAATTACAATCAACAATCGAAACTCGAAAACCAGAGCCATACCAATGAATTTTGTCATATTCATTGGAAAGATATTCGGCTCAATCGGACGTTAGAAATTGCCGCTACAAACTATCGAAAACTATCGATATCGGTCGATTCAACTTCCGATACCTCGGAGCCGGTTTCAAATTGCCAGATCATATTTCATGCTTTTCAAACGTATTAAAAAAATTATAACAATTAAAGAACAACCTGAATTGGGTAAAAGTTTATTGAATCGCTCGATTTAAAAAATAATTGTAAACCTTGTTGATTGAGATAAATCCAAATTTCTGTTACTTCGATGCATGGCATAGAAACTTAAGACTCCTATAAACATTATTCTACCGATTGAAACATTCTTTTCTTTGTGCAATATTAAAATGAATTAATTTATTTACCTTAAACAGTAACAAATAGGCCGTAACGTTCTGAGGTAACGAGACAGGATTATCAAAATGTTCACGATAATCGATGGTAGTAAACGGTGAGTATAATACAAATATTCCCAACGTCTGTACACTCCGTATTATGCAGCTAATAATACTGGACAATAAATCTCACTGCAACTACCTAGTCTAGTCGAAATTCGTTATTAAGGTATTCAAGGTGATATAACCGAGGTACATAAGCATAGTAAGCTTCTGTAGTTTAATCGCGTATTGATTATTAATTTTACCCTGAAAAATTAATTGGTACTATCTACGTGAATTATGGTATAACTCGATTTTTTTGAAAAATGGACTTACGCCACTTTCAAAATAAATATTAAATAATAATCGTGAGCTCCCTTTGTTTCACTCGCTGGATTCGCTGGAGGACCCCGTGATGTGGAAAATTTCGAATATCGAACACTTACGAGGATTAGAGATTCTAAATCGAGGGGATTTAAAGTCCCACCAGTGATGGATCTTTTAACTTATCTTTTCATGTCGCGTAGATCAGGTTTCCTCGATTTGCATGAAAATTTGGAGCAACCTGGATCGATGGAGTCCGGCAGTGAGTCGGAAGATTATTGCCGGGGCAGTGCCAGGACATGGCCGAGTCCGGATCAAATACATGTAATCATGGTGCTGCACTATAAATCAAGGGATCAATTGATCCCTAACGTGGGCTCGATTCCACCTCTGGTGGAATAAACAGGCGACTCCACTTACGGCAGCCGTAAATCGTCGCGCAGAAGCTTGCAGTCCATTGACCGAATATGTCGCGGGTGATAACCCGTTAAGTAGACTTTCCATGGTCTACACCTCTTTAATTGGACACAAATTACGGCGTGGTAAAATATGCACCTACGAAATCATAACCTAGTCGAGGCGCCTTATGCGCATATCTTTTCGTTATTTTACTTTCTAAAAAAGAAACTAAGGCATAGACCTGGAAAGTCTCTTGCACACTGATCATTATCCCTGTTTTGAGGTATTGATTAAGATCAGATTGCCCTGTTAAAATAGTTATATCATTTTCTTTTTCGTTTATTCCTCTTAGTGAATCTAGTCGCCGTTTATTTCATGGTAGGAGTACACTACAGCCGAACAGATCCTTTCGGATCAGATCGGACTAGATCATACCAGATCCGACTGAAACGTACATATTACCTTCTATACGTGTGGTTATGCTTTGCTCGTATCTGATAGACAAAGGTTCTCCACGCTTAGAAGTAGTATTGTTTTTTTTTTCAGCCGTATTTTGGGGGTTTGATCTAGTTGGTCTGATCTGGACTTGAAGTGTAGCCATAGTCATGAGCATGGATTCCCGATTATTTTGCATAATTCGATGTTGTTGCGTTACACTTTGGAGGGTCGTTGTTGGGGGGTGGATAGATCTCGCGATGGATGAGTTCTCGCCGACCAGTGTTTTCTGCGTCCATCGACCAACCTGTGTGCCCTTCTCATTCTCGTAAAATCCTTAAACAAACGCCCGAAGCGCAGCGGCCTTCTGTAAATCTTGGGGTAACCGGCTTCCGCCGTAGATGTTCCCTCCAGCGTTGCTGTACTCACATTCGAGCTCTCCTTTTTGCTCCTCTCGGCATAGACGAGTCTCGCCATTATCGCTCGATAACTTCTTGCCGAATCACACCTTAGAGTCCAGTAGAACGACGCCAGGGAACGTGTTTCCCGTGTTTTTAAGTTTATACATATTCCGGAAAGTTAGGTAATAGATTCGCAGCCCTTCAGGGCACAGATATTCTCATCGATTCTCCTAGATAAACTACGAGGTCGTTATTCATTGCGAGACCATCACTAAGATTCATAAATTGGCGAAAAAGGGCTAATTAAAACAGGACGACGTGTAGTACTTATTAAGTTGTGTCCCTGTGTGGTGCGAGTATACCAGTGGCGTTATTCCATTTACACTTCAGTTTTTCACTTGCAGAGCTACGTGAACAAAAGCTCCGTCTACAAAATTACAATGATCAATACCCCCAATATCTCTGCCTGGCAATTTTTTTTCTACATTGTTCCTAAGCACTGTACAATCTAGCTATGCACTTTATCGTTGCAGATTTCCAACACTGACATAGATCAGGATTTCTCCTATCGTTAAATTCCCCTTTTGCTCCAATATCCTATCTTATCCTCTTCCGCAAGTCCCAGGGGAACTTTCGTTCCGTGGAGTCCCACCTAGCTTGGCCCTTCCTGTTGCCGCTCCCGAAAATTCAGAAAACTCGAGCGACCGTCCCTACCTTGTTCAGACCTCATGGCGACTCGGTCCGATACGCATCTCCCGCACAATGTTGCATTCCCCCGAAAGGCCGCGAAAGGATTTCTTGTGCGGGTCCGCGGCATCATAAATCCCCGTTTTATCCCAGTATCCTCCCTTTATCATTCTTCCGCAAGTCCCGGTATCCTCCCTTTATCTTCTTCCGCAAGTCCCAGGAGAACTTTCGTACCGTGGAGTCCCACCCAGCTCGGCCCTTCCTGTCGCCGCTCCCGAAAATTCATAAAACTCGAGCGACCGTCTCTACCTTGTTCAGACCTCATGGCGACTCGGTCCGATACGCATATCCCGCACAATGTTGCATTCCCCCGAAAGGCCGCGGTAAGATTCCTTACGCAGGCCCGGGGCATCATAAATCCCCCTTTTGCCCCGGTATCCTCCCTTTATCATTCTTCCGCAAGTCCCAGGGGAACTTTCGTTCCATGGAGTCCCACCCAGCTCGGCCCTTCCTGTCGCCGCTCCCGAAAATTCAGAAAACTCGAGCGACCGTCCCTACCTCGATCAGACCTCATGGCGACTCGGTCCGATACGCATCTCCCGCACAATGTTGCATTCCCCCGAAAGGCCGCGGTAGGATTTCTTGCGCGGGCCCGCGGCATCTCCCGGTACGGAGGGTCCGCTCCGGGCCCTTCCGCCGGCCCGCCGCCCGTCTTCTTTCCGCGCTTCTTCAGACGCGCCGCGACCCGCGCGCACGCGGGGTGCGCGCCGCTGCGGCGCCGCGGCGCACCGCACCGGGAGCCATGAATAATACACGCGGAGCACAATTAGCTCTGCCGTTTCCAATTTAATCGACGAATTATCAACCCTTCAGGGAACGGGGACTCGTTTCCCGGCAAAAAGGACCGCGCGCGGAAAAGGGGACGCCGGGCCGTGGGGGGAGCGATAGCGATCGGGTACTCGGATACTCGGGTACCGGACTAGCGGAGTACCTACGTCTCGTGGGGCCTGTTTTATCTCCTCCTCGAGACCAATCGATTCTCCTCCGTAAGGACGGGCCCTCCGCGATTCAGAGGGCCCGGGATGCGCGGTGAATACGGGGGAAATTGACGGCGCACTGATAAACGGGTTTTTGAACACCCGGTCCGGGAATTTCGGGAACGGAGTCGCTTTCGTAATCACCGGGGGGTTTGTCAACGAGGTTGGCCGTTTCTTGGGCCGTGCAGGTGGGAGATTGCCAGTCGGACAAATTCGAGAGAATGCGAGGTGAATTTAAAGGGGGCACTTCGATTACCTCGATGCGAGTTACGTTAAGTTGTATACCAATTAAAGGATTTTTTACGAATACGAGTTACGGAATAATGGTCCACTTAAACGCATTTCTTAAACCTTTTTCTACTCGACATATTTTGACAGTTGGGTACCTTGCTCGACAGGAGTCTGTATCTTCAGAATCTCCGGACAGTAACCTTCCGTGTAATGTGTATTTTTATAATGGGAATTTCTGCAATGCGCTAAAGATATCCCGACGACTTTTTTATATAACACTAGGTTTACGGGCGTTTTTTATGTACCTGTTTCTACGAGCACCCGACAAATTGACGGGCAAACGAGAACACGCGTTTTCTTTAAAAAATCGATTTATTCAAATTAAGTCTATATTAAACAACACTAGACTTTACGTTTAAATAAATTATTAGTAAGTAAAAAGTCCTTTTTTAAAAATCATCACGGAATTGATTGGAATGCTCGTCCTCTCATCCTTGGAGTCAGAACTAGAGAGAATGCGCATCCTTTTCTTGCTACGATACCCTTTCAAGAAGTTTTCCTCTTCACTATCCGAAGATCCTTCTATTTCTCCACTTTCAATGCAAACTTTCACTCTCATCTTCGCCTTACACTCCCTGCAACGAAGCAAATATATATGGATTGTTTATGAAATTAGCTAGCCCGTCAATTTGACGGGTTTCGTAGAGATAGGTATACTACATACAGATTTTAATAATTAGAAGGCTTAGGAAAAAATAATTGTGTGTACAAATTCCTTGGATGAAATGATTAATTTACGATACAAAAATGGTTAAAATTAATGCTATGGATTTTTCGGTATTTCTTTTTGAAGTTTGAATTCCGTTAAATTGACGGGTCCCGTAAACCTAGTGATAACGCGGTTCTCGTACAACGCGATGTATAACAAAATGAGGGAAGTCCCCGTTTAATTTTTGTTCGGCGTGGCATAACTTTTTGTTTCCACCGCTATCGATTTTTTCAGCATCGTAACTGTTCTTTTTATTTTGGTTATGAATAAACACGATTTGTGATAACGCGATTTCACGCGATGCGTAATGTATTAAGATGAAGTGAAACCCCCTCAAATCAGTCGACTCGAAGAAGGCACTATTTTTTAAGGGTATTACATAGAACTGTTCGGAACTTTGACACATCATGTGTTACCTAACGATATCTCACATACGGGAGGAAGAGAGACGCATATAGAAAGGCGAGTACTGGGTGTAAGATAAAGAAAAAATGCAATTCGCTATACATCGCCATAAGATTAAGAGAGACGGAGAGATGATTACAGCGCCGCTATCCGTTGGCTAACATACTATTTATCGAGCATCGAACGTCCGTATCCTTCTGGGCCTCTACACGGAGAGAAAAAAGTTGTTATAATTACTACAATTGGGATAGATATAACAGCAATCGCTGGGAAATATAAGGACAGCAGTTCTACAAAGTAACGATTACTCTGCTAATAATGTCAAATGTACAATTTCATTGTAGTACACGTTATTACAAAGAATGATTACAGTTACAACGATACGACAGTTATACTTACAATCGTGACAGCATAAACTCGTCAACTGAAGCAATAGTTGTGTTGTTGTTAAAAATGTTAAATATGTAACCCTGTCAGATGCAAATATAACTACAATTTATTTACAAGAATTCCGCAGTTGGTGGTACAGCCGCAATGGTTAAAAGGGCAAAAAATTGTGATTACATCTACAATAATTGTTGTTAAGGTTCCAACGATACTTTGACCCGCAAGCACATGTAATAATCATTGTGTGTAATGTATGTTGTGTGTAATAATAATCATCAATATTACTTTTCTGCGTGTACGGAGACTTCCGAATTCATTGGCATAACTTCGGCGACTCGATGACAAAGGGAAGGAATAAAACTGGGAAATTTGTTAAGTAAGGAGCAGAATCGCGATCGACGCCCCGGGGGAGCGGGAGGAAAAGTGGCGGAAGCCCCCGTCATTACCGATCGGGGATGCCGTTTGGGCATCACTCGGGGCAGTGGCCGCGAAATTTCTGCACGGGGAGAGGATCTCTCCACTGCGGGAGATTCGCCGTCGGAGATTCGGTGAAAAATCGAGCGGGGGTAATGACGGGACGAGAGTGAGTCGTAGCCCGAAGCTAATCGACATCGGGCCGTCGATTCGTATCGAGATATACATGCCGGGGATCGTGCGATGGGTCCGGTAAGGACGATCGCAACGAGATCGGGTCCGGCGCGCCCGGGAGAGGGCCCTGACGATCGGCGTGCTCTTTTACCTTTTTACCGAGCGGCGTACGCGGAGAATAGGGGTGAGAGAGGGGCACCGATCTCCTAACGGGCGCTTTTAATCGACGCTATACGGACCTCGTTAATCGACCGGCCGCGAAAGCGTAAACGCACCTTCAAACGGCGGTACCACTTAATCATAAGGTAACGATACCCACGCGCTCGCTAAATATATATTTAATAACCACGGTTTAGGCAAAGGCGAGTCCTTCGTTTTCTTCCTGCGTCGAAAGTCTCGAGAGATCTTTCCGGGGCCTGATTGCGCTCCCAGAATTGATTTGGGAGGAGAGGGAAATTTGTCGAACTTTACTCGAGATGGAACGAAGCCGGCGTGGGGTGTTTTGATCTTCAAGTAAGTTCCATCGTGGTTTCTTCCCGACGGAGAAAATGAGGGAAATGACGCTTTGAAGGATGACGATACGTAGAGATTTCCACGCGCTCGCTAAATATATATTTAATAACCACGGTTTAGGCAAAGGTGAGTCCTTCGTTTTCTTCCTGCGTCGAGAGTCTCGAGAGATCTTTCGGGGGCCTGATTGCGCTCCCAGAATTGATTTGGGAGGAGAGGGAAATTTTATCGAACTTTACCCGAGATGGAACGAAGCCGGCGTGGGGTGTTTTGATTGTCAAGCAAGTTCCATCGTGGTTTCTTCGCGGCGGAGAAAATGAGGAAAATGACGCTTTGAAGGATGACGATACGTGGAGATTTCCACGGCAGTACCTAATTAACGGGCGTAATCGGTGGGCCTTGTTTTTGGAATTGATCAAAGTAGGAAAATGCGAGTACATCGGGTAACCCGTAATTTTCTATCTCAGCGTCTTCGGCGATGTGCGTTTTATGCCACATTATTATCCGAAGTCCCCGAATCACTGCTTGGCGATAATTTTATCGCTTATGTTGGCGGGCTCTCCTTAATGGGCTGCGAAGCTGGGGTGGAGCAGGTGCGAAGGCCTCTAAAAAAGCCATCTAGGTGGGGCCCGACGCAGCTAGGGAATAAGTGCAAGGTGTTTTAATCCCATGGTATTAGGCAAAACACCCCTGGCGAAACATCCCCCGTGGTTAGCGTAGTATCCGCGACACGATGCCTACACGGCGAGAGGGCCACGTGGGAAAAGGCGAGGTCGCGTGAATTCGCCCTGGGAATTGTCGGGCCCAATCTAAACTGGAGCGGGCGGGCTTCGTCACAAAATAATAATGAATCTCCTCGGGCAACATGCAAATGAGGGGACATCTTTGGAATTTCGACGTGTCCGCACGAAGCCGAAAACCTGGCTGCACGTACGCGCGTGCGGATGCGGCCCTAACGTCTCAGGCGCACGCACGGGACCGTGGGTCCCCCGGGAGACCAGAAGTGGCCCACTATTTCAACTATTATCGTGTCAAGCTCCGACGATAACGATATCCTCGTCCGTTTCGTTGGTTTTATTCCCCCAGTATTTATATACTTACTTCGAGTGTCCGATTCGTAAGCACGGTATCATCTCGGCCTATACCCGATAACAAGAATGGGCACAGCCATTCCCATCCCAGAGTCTCGTCCTCCGATAACGAAAAGTTGCATCGATGCTCGCACCCCCTCGGGCCCAGAAGTAGGGACTGGTACCACTCGCGGTAGGTACTATCATCCTCCGATAACCATATTTC
Organism: Orussus abietinus; assembly: GCF_000612105.2. Classification (NCBI taxonomy): domain Eukaryota; kingdom Metazoa; phylum Arthropoda; class Insecta; order Hymenoptera; family Orussidae; genus Orussus; species Orussus abietinus. The sequence continues at coordinate 11,307 of NW_019394463.1, forward strand.
CTTTAAGTTTCGCTCATATTGTCCCAACGGAGCCGATAACGAGAACGCGTAATTTAACACTTTCAGCGGCATTTACGTGATAACAGAAGTCCTCGCGAGACACGTATCGAGAAATCTGGGGCAATCGTTAAAATATCGTTATCGCTTTGCTCGCCGGACCGCGAGGCCTAAACGCTTCGCGCGCACGCAGGCACGCACGCGTGCACGCGAGTCCCCCTTGGCGCTCGGTCGCGCGGACGAAGTGGGTCCTAAGGCCCCTCTCGCACGCACCGTCGCGCGCGTGTACGCGTGCACGCACGTCCGGCCCTCGCGTGGGTCCCCTTCGGCGCGCAAACGCAGACGGTTGGGCGCCTGGGCCCGCGGGCTAATAAATCCAGAGTGCCTCATTACTAAGCGTGTCTCTTTAATTGAAATCTCGTGTTTTTTCCGACTACCTTTTTGCTTCGCCCGAAGATCCGGCTTTTATTTAAAATGTGCGACACCTTCCGATTACTCGGCCCTAGACGCGAGGGGCCCGTCTCGCGCGCTCGCGAGCGATTTATGCGAGCCCCCTCGCGACGACAGGGCCCCACCGAGGCAGTAAATTAGTTCGCCCGGCTCCTTATCCTCTCTTACCTCCTGCCCGATAAGAGAAAACTCCCCTAGGCTTTCCTCGGGGACTCTCGTCGGCCCCTAAGGAGAAGGCCCCGGACTTGGGCCCGGAGGTGTCTCGATTGCGGTCGCACGCATCCGACGTAATACGCAAGACTACTTTGGCTCGATGTTCAAGATATGCACCTGTGTGTGCAGCTTATTCGTCGACGAGTTAAAGAATTATTCCTGGCTCGTCATTCCATGCGGCTGCAAGTTGTATTATTGTATATTGAGGTGAAGTGAAACACGGCGAGGAACTTGATCGACGTCGATAAAGAAGATTTTTCTAAATGCCTACGTTGCCGATGTTCGTTTTTATATCGACAGCTGTATCGAATTATATTGGGTATTGTACCAAATGGCATACTCAACCTGGCGTTTTCGTATAATAATTATACAGGAATCGAAGTAAATCTCCAGAAATCCTCTGGATTCGTGCTTTCTGGGGCCCTAATTGACTGCAGAGGGACCCCCTGCGCCATCTGGGATTTCCAGGTCAATTAAATTTTCACTCCGAGACCTCGTATTTCCATCGTTTTGGTGTAGAAGCGCATACAACACTTTTCTTGCCTTTATCCCGTTCAAATGTGAGTTTATCGACTGTCAAAGTGTCCTAAATTGTCGTAAAATTTCGATTCTCATATCAGAGCCTTCGATAATTATATACTGATCGAAATATGAGAGCTCGACGCCATTTTGGTTCTGGTCTGGGCTGAGTTAAACAACTTTTTTGAAAAATCCGAATTTTCAATATGTCAGGACAATTCTTAGATGATCAGAAGTGATGTGTCAAAGTTTCGGACAGTTTGTTCTAATACCCTTAAAAAAACGTGTTGTATTCTAATCGACTGATTTGAAGCGTGTTGCACTTCACCTTATCTCAATAAAAAGCTGTTACCGCGTATGTGGTTCTTTGATAGCATCTTTCTGAATCTCTAAAAATTCCTCTTTAATATCGAGGGACGTTCGATAACGCGCAGATGTCGGTAGCTTGGTCGATAAAATAGCTTCCTTCGTGGCAAAAATCGAAGCATTTTCATCGAAGATCGGAACAACCGGTGAATTCTGGGGACACCTAGGTTTTTATCACTAGGCGCTTAATTTCCATTTAATTTTTCAGTGAAAATCAGAATCGCGATCTCGATTCACCCCAAAAGGAGCTGGCGGTAAAAAGCGGTGTCCGTCGAAACGGACGTGTCGTCAGGGGGCCCGTTTGGGAAATGTTTGCTGAATAAACGAACGACACCCCATTGTGGACACCTTGGGGCCCGTCGGCGCTTCTGACACGGTAATCGTTTTATTCGGTGCGATTTAAACCGCCTCGTGGTGTGCATGTGCCGACGTGTGTGCACTTACGTCGGGCCCCACGTGCTCGTGGTCGTAGGTCCCCGTGGCATGGGGACCGAGGCCGAGAATGTGTCGCGTCGCCGCGTCAAGCCGTAACCGGCCAACTTGTTAACTTCTGATCGATTCCCTCGGCCACGGCCGTATATTATGAATTTTAATATTAAATTCCGCACGTCGCCAGTAATAGTTTCCACTACTCCGCGCTGCTCGATTTCTTCCCTTTGGCTCGCGGTTTTGTTTCCCGGCGACGAGGTTCAAGGGCCCTCTCGATGGAACGGGGAAGTACGCTTGCGAGAAGAAACATTCGTCAGTTTCTCTTTAAGGCGATTCAAAAATCCCGGCCTGGTCTTGTGTTCATGAGAATTAACATTTAATCATGACTTAACATGAATTAACATTTAATCATGACTTAACATGAATTAACATTTAATCATGACTTAACATGAATTAACATTTAATCATGACTTAACATGAATTAACATTAAACATGAAAGCACTCCGTGACGCGATGATGAATTCCGAGGACTCGTATTTGGCTGCACTAGGAGTCGCGCATCAAGACTGGTATCGCCTAAAAATAATTATTTACCTTTTATCACATTTTACTTAGGATGCCTCGTTTCGGTTAGTGCTTAATTGAAATTATTCTCAAGGCATCCCGGATACCATTGAAGTCTCCCCGGCAGGATTATCTTTTAAGGTGATATGAAAGGGAACCCATATATACATATATCTGAGAAGTCAAATCGTAGGGGAAAGTATTCTCCGAATTGGGGGAACCGATTTGTTTCAAATTTTCCCACGGGAATGTCGAGTCCCTAATGTAGGTCCTGAAACTTGTGAAATTTCATTTTTCATCAAAACTTTATTTATTTATCATGGACTAGACCCAATGTGGCGTGGTCCGTGCACGTTTTCGACATGTTACGCTTCTTGAAAGCTTAGAATAAAAAGTAAAGAGTTTCAAGACCTAGCTCGAACAATTTAGAATATCGTAGAAATGGATTAATGCGGAGTCAGATGGGAAAATATGGAAAATACTTTCACCAACGATTGCAAGAGAATGCTGGCTTGGCTCGGTGCTAACACGGGTTCTTAGAGCAAGAATTGAGTTGCAGTTAAACGTCACAGATGGCGACGTTGGTTCTAAACAGTCGTTAGAATACTGAATTCCCTGGATCTTTACAGTTTTACATAGATCTCTTCATCATTACTTTACCGAAATGACATTTGAAACGCTTCAGTTCGTATCATTCTCAACGTGGACCGTAAAAGACTTTAACGTGAACATATTCATTCGGTAGCAGTTGAAACGCTTCAGTTCGTATCATTCTCAACGTGGACCGTAAAAGACTTTAACGTGAACATAAACATCGGTATCGGGACGCGCCATCTTACGTTCCCACTTGAGTATTCAAAATGACGTTACCACCAAAAAGGGTATAGATGAATTTTAATTACTCGATCTCGATTCAATTTCTCAGCGCCTTTCCTATCATCTTGACGATGCAGTTCTACGTTAAATTCATTCGGTAGTCATTTTCGGCCAGTAGGTCCAGCATGCGTGCCTATGTACGCTCATCCCTCGGTGCCACATATCCATAGTCGATATCCGCAAAAAGGTCGGCGAGGAGGTTGGTAAGCCCGCGCAATTGCAGCGGGCATTACTTGTAGGTCGGGCCCGATGGTAAAAAGGTAAAAGGCGAGCCGCAGGTAGAATCGAAGGTTGGACGGGGCTCGTTACGCGCCGGTGATGGGACCATTCGTCAAACTCCCGATTGGGGAATTTCGCGAGGAGCGCGTCCGAGCGAAAGAAGTCACCCCTTGGATTCTCAAATATAAGGGCACTTTTTATTTTGGGGCCGCATCCTCGGAGTTATGCGCCTCTGGCCCGGCCGCGGCATTCCTATCACTGGGGATCAACGTTCCGAGACGAGAGGAGCACTCGGGCCCCCCTTGCCTCCCCCCAGGCTCCGGGCCCGATGTGCGCGGGTCCTACGCATAATTTCCCTTATCGGCGTCTCTCCATCGGCCGTCCCTTTTTCTCTGCTTTTCCTCCTCCTTTTTCTGCACCTGGCGATTTGCAGTAATTGTTTCGCGAAACCCACCCTGGTTGCGCAAATCCCTCCTTAGGTCGGGTAAATGCGCCCCGCGAGGGCAGGCCGACGAAACGAGGCCACGTTTTGGAGGGATGGTTGTTTTTTGCGATGTTCTTGAACATGTCGGAAAGGTAAACTGTGGTTCTCGTGTCTTGGGAAGAGTCGAAGACTGAGCGTAGGTTTTTAGAGGTGTCGGAAACCCACCTTGGTCGCGCAAATCCCTCCTTAGGTCGGGTAAATGCGCCCCGCGAGGGCAGGCCGACGAAACGAGGCCACGTTTTGGAGGGATGGTTGTTTTTTTTGATGTTCTTGAACATGTCGGAAAGGTAAACTGTGGATCTCGTGTCTTGGGAAGAGTCGAAGACCGAGCGGAGGTTTTTAGAAGCGTCGGAAACCCACCCTGGTCGCGCAAATCCCTCCTTACGCCGGGTAAATGCGCCCCACGAGGGCAGGCCGACGAAACAAGGCCACGTTTTGGAGGGATGGTTGTTTTTTTCGATGTTCTTGAACATGTCGGAAAGGTAAACTGCGGTTCTCGTGTCTTGGGGAGAGTCGAAGACCGAGCGTAGGTTTTTAGAGGTGTCGGAAACCCACCCTGGTCACGCAAATCCCTCCTTACGCCGGGTAATGCGCCCCGCGAGGGTAGGCCGACGAAACGAGGCCACGTTTTGGAGGGATGGTTGTTTTTTTCGATGTTCTTGAACATGTCGGAAAGGTAAACTGCGGTTCTCGTGTCTTGGGAAGAGTCGAAGACCGAGCGTAGGTTTTTAGGGGTGTCGGAACGAGGGTCCATATCCAGAGGAAACCGATCTCGTATTTGTACCTTTGCACATTTAAGAATGTTTTTGTGTCGAGTGGGAGTGCCTAGTCGTAGGATCTGTAATTGCCGAGCATAAAGAGCTCCGTTGAAGCATCGCCAGGCGGAAGATGTAGGTCGTGGTAATTTCTTAACTAGGAACACACGGTGTAACCGAAGACGTCGCTGTCTGAATTTGCCCCGAGTGTTCCCGCATTTGTCGTTCGTCGGATGTAGATGCTGCTCTTTGCGACATTAATTACTTAATGCTGCTCGGTAGACACGAAAACGTCCTAGGTACCTACCCATTGGTCAAGGATTTGTGGCAATTATTTCCTCCACGGTGCCAGTTCCTTTCTCACGTGGGCACTTCAAGGTGACATGAAATTTATTCTATATATCAAAACGTGAAAATTCTTATAAAACTTTTCTCCCAACTAGGTGCACCGAGTCATTTGAAACGTTAACACGTGGTTATGGAGGCCCCAAGGAAGAACGCGATGCTCGTGAAATATAATTTCTCAAAAATAATTAGATCATTTATCCTAGACTATCACCGAGGACACATATTTTGTTTGAAAAATGAAACTTCACGAGCGTTCGGTTCTTCCTTAGGGCCTCCATAATCTCGTGATGAAGTTTCAAATGATTGCACCCAGTGTGGAGAAAAGTTTTATAACTATTCCGACGTTTCATATGTATAGAATGACGCTTTCATAACACCTTAACCCTTTCGTTACCTTGGACGAGATATCTCGCGACCCAATACTGGCCGATTAACGCTTTTGACGATAATCTAGCTTTCTAGCACCAATATTTTGACATTTTAGATGAATGCTCAAGACATACCATAAGCGACATAAAAACTCAAAGGGAGAACACAAAATAATTTGTCTAGAATATCAAAATATTAGTGCTAGGAAGCTAGATTATCGTCAAAAGCGTTGATCGGCCAGTATCGGGTCGCGAGATATCTCGTCAAAAGCGTTGATCGGCCAGTATCGGGTCGCGAGATATCTCGTCAAAAGCGTAAATCGGCCAGTATTGGGTCGCGAGATATCTCGTCCAAGGTAACGAAAGGGTTAATGCTTTTTCTGTGTTCCCCGTCACGTTATCCCTTGATTTCCTTTATACTTGATCGAGATTAAACCAGGAAAATGACGAGCGCTAATACGTTTTCTCGTTTCCGGGGCCCTCCGAAGACCGTGGAAATCTCCGCGGAAGATTCGGAGACGTCATTCGGCGTCCGTCACGTATAGAATCCGCCGTGACGATTCGAGGCGACGTCAAAGGCGTCGGGGCCATCGAGCGATCCCTGGGGTGACCGGCGTCGCCTAACGGCGCTCTTCGTCGGCGAATTTCAGACTCCGTGCGATTGAAGTTCAAAGAACGCGACGGAAGCTCTTCCGCGAGGCATGACTTACGAGGCCCCTTTCTCGAATCTCTTTCCTCGGCGAGGAATCCCTTTGCCCGTTTTCCGGGCGTCTCGGGTAGTCTTTCGTGCCGACGCACATCGGTTAGTCGTTAGCGGGTCCCCTTAACGTCCGATGCCTCCTTAAGAGGATATGAAAGGCGCTAAGAAATTAAATCGAACTTTAAAAACAATCAGGGAGTAATGTTGAAAAGACCAAAAAATATGTAGTCCGTGTAATATTGGTGAAGTATACGGTAAGATTCAGCGGGAGAGATCACCGTTATACTAACTACCGTCTGCATTGCGCTTCTTTCTATCCGTTTGCTGATGCGATTTTATTACTCATATTGTTGAAAGGGGGAAAGCATCTTCGGCTGTTTAAAAAAAAAAACCGTCGATGTACGGCCGCAACAGATAATCCAATAATACTATACTGCCAGGTATTCGTCTACGATTTACATTAGAGTATGGAGTTAATCAAAATGGCTTCTGAAATAAATGACTTATTATTCAATGCCCCAAAAAATGTTGCCGTTTAATGGTGTTAATCTCTATTAATCAGGATAGATATTATAAATATATAAAGTTATGACTATACCAAGTGCTTTGACACCTAAATTTAAGATTTTTCAAAAAGTGGAGTTAGTCGATGTGTGCACTGAGCGGCTCAAGTATAGGCTGACTCTTTCATATCCTCTTAAGCTACCCGTGCGCAATCCGTAGGTCGCAAATCATCTCCGAATCCGCCGTTAAACGGGCCAGGATCCTCAACCCTGGAAGGAGATACTTCTCTTTTTTCTTCATTCGACTTTATTTCATTTTGGGGAATCGGGAGGGGCCCCATTCGGAGCATTCCGACCGCGTTAGAATCCGTTTGCGGCCGTTCCGTCGCATTTTATCCGCCCCCGAGGAGCCCGATCGGAGAGCGGGAGGAACAGCTATCGGTAGCTGGCAGCAGCCAGTAGCTCGCCGTCGGGACGGGCATTTCGCGCAGCCGGTGTACCCTCGACTTAAACTTTACACCCAGGGACGTGATCGCGCCATGTGTGAAGCAAACGTGTCATGCGGCCCGAATTAATGACCGCCCCCTCTCCCTTCTTACAAGGAAGGTATCCCAGGTCGATCTCTCCGATTTGATTTCTTTTATAATATGTTATAGTAGACTAAAAACTAAGCGACACGTATTTTTTTTCTACCTTCCATTAAACACTTTAAGGGGGTGAAACCACCATTCAACGTAAGGCCTGTCGGGGTGGCTCACCCCATAATTTTTTTTTTGTAATTGAGAAAATTGCATTTTTCATTTCTCGTTATGAAAAAGCTTTTCCAGGTGAATTGGTTAAAAAATATTATGTTCTTGTGGGTTAAACTGCCAAATCGCCCCTTCATATGCCTTAATTTGGATGGTGGTTTCACCCTCTTAATGTGTTTAATGGCAGATAAAAAAAAATACGTGTCGCTTAGTTTATAGTCTACTATAACATATTATAAAAGAAATGAAATTGGAGAGATCGACTTGGGATACCTTCCTTGTTAGTTTATTCGCGATCTGAATGTTCTCTCGACGGATGCGAATCGCCTCTTAGAGTTTCGGTTTCCGATAGATTGAATAACTGCCCTGAGAAAAATCTATGGAAATTTACATACATTTTTACCCACCCATAACTGATGTTTTACATAAATAGAAAAGCGTAAAATGGAAAAATTACAAATCGGAAAATGTTTAAATGCCCGTTACGTGGTATATTTCCTGCATTTTTACTTGAATTAAATGTAACGTTACCTTGTAATTTTTCTCGGGGCATGTAAGACCTTTCCCATGTATGTAAATCCACAAGTTACCTAGTCAATTTACGTATGGATGCGTATAAATGTATGCTGCTGCGTAGAAATATATATTAGTATGTAAACTTAGCCAATCAAATCGTCTAAACTCAATCACGACTTGCCTCAGTCCAGTGCTATCGAATTGACTCTTATTGAATCAATGCTTTTCATCCACCTACATTTTTGGGGGTGGATTTACTCTATTCGTTTTTTCTCTCCGGGTAGTCGAGATCACTACAAGTATTACCGTGCTAATCATAACCTCTTTATGTACTTTTGTTATTTTACTAAATTACTCTCCCAACCAAATTACCCAGGAGGTTATCCCGATCGTGGTATTCCTGACCATTCTTCTTTTTCCGCGTGAGAGTGCTTCAAATGCCTCTTTTTCGGGTCATGCCTTTACTTTTGACAACTTCACCGCTTCGTCCTTTCCACATAAAAAGCCGCGAAATGTGCCGAGGAGGGCTGCCGGAAGGTGGCGCTAAATTGTATCGGGAGCGGGTTGCAAGGGTGGGCGATTTGCGGGCGGAATCCCGGGCTGGAAACTCGGCGGGGCGCAATAAAACCGGCAATAATCTCTCTCGACGGGAGCATGCATGGTGGTTAGCCGAGCGTTTCGCCCGCGTCGGGGCGGGAAAAGCATTAGCGGCGGTAGGTGCCGCTCATAGAGACGTTCCGACGCCCAATTACTCCCGTATTAAATCAATGTACCACGACCCGAGTCGCGCGCCATCCCGGTAATAAACCGACGGCGACGGCGCTGCACGGCCCAGGGTGAGACCACCCCTGGCCTCGGGGGGTGCCCCACCCCACGGAGAAGAGCCGAGGAATGCGAGCCCTGTCGTAATATTTGGCTTTAAATCATGGCCCGTTGACAGGCCCCGAACTGCCCCTTCCATTTCTGATTCACCCGACTGCGTGTCTTGACCCCTAGGAAGGTGCCTTTTCCGTTCCCCTCTCTTCGGACCCGCTAATTGCGGAATTACTACCGCGGATGCCGAAAGGATTCGCGCCTCCGGGGGCGATTTAACGAGTTTCTTGGCCAGGAATCCAATAACGCATCTCTCGGTTGAATTCTTTTCCTTTTTTAATAATGGGCCCCCTTCGGGAGGGAATTGATATTTGGGGGGGTGTTAAGGGGAAGTGAAACACGTCGAGGAACTTAGTCGACGTCGATCGAGAAGATTTTTCTAAATGCCTACGTTCGTTTTTATTTTCACAGCTGTGTCGAATTGTATTGGGTATTGTACCGAATGGCATACTCCACCTGTCGCTTTCGTACAATGATTATAGAGAAATCGAGGTAAAACTCCAGAAATCCTCCGGATTCATGCTTTCTGGGGCCCTAATTGACTGCAGAGGGACCCCCTACGCTATCTATGATTTCCAGGTCAATTAAATCTTCACTTCAAGATCTCGTATTACCATCGTTTTAGCATAGAAGCGCATACGACACTTTTTTTGCCTTTAATCCCGTTCAAATGCAAGTTTATCGATTACCAGAGTGTTCTAAATTGTCGTAAAATTGTCCTGACCCTTTCGATTCTCATATCAGAGCCTTCGATAATTGTATATTGATCGAAATATGAGAGCTCAACGCCATTTTGGTACTGGTCTGGGCTGAGCTAAGAATTATTTTGAGAAATCCAAATTTTGAATGTGTCAGGACAATTCTTAGATGATGTGTCAAAGTTTCGAAAAGTTTGGAGTAATACCCTTAAAAAAAAAATGTATTCGAATTGACTGATTTGAAGGGTTCACTTCACCTTAACGGAAAACGAAGATTCCATGTACTAAGCTGGAGCCTATACTTCGGTTTAATTGCTTAAAAATGAAATCGTGCCATATGGAACTTTCAGATTTCCTGGTTTCATGGTAAAGTTTATGTTGTTGGTGGATATACATTGGCGAGATGGTTCGTCGTGAAAGATTTTTGTCAAGACAATTCGGTAAACGAGCTGTGATAGACACGTATATGCTCGGTCGTAGATTAGACCTAATACATATAGTAAGCGACATTACTATAGAAATGTGTGATTATGCGTTGAAAACAGAGCTACGTCACGGGTGGGTCTTTACTTCTTCTTTTCCATTTCCTCTTCCCAGCGCCATATAGTGCGAAGTCTGAACGGAGGGACCAACGACACAAACGATATGCAGATTCCGGAATCTCGTCATCGCTTAAACCACAACAGAACCGTGGATTATTATAAAACGAAGCGTTTGGCGGTGCGTCAATTTGAAATTTGAAATAATTTGTCCTGCAATGCAGAAACGGTGGCGGGTCCAGTGACTCGTAGCACGGACCAGCAATACTTGGAGGGTAGAGAAATAAAAAGAGAATACGAACGGTGGGAGATTTTTCAGTGACCGGCAAGAATGACATAATGCTGATACATAAAGTACCTAGCTGCGTAGGAGGAAGCGAAATCGCAAGGCTCTCCACCCTCCGCCGCTAGATTAGACCTCGCGCACAATTTACGGCCGCGATTTTATTCATAGCTTAGCTTTCATATAAAAGCTTTTCCCTGTAAGCCGCGATATGGGCTTTGGGTAAGGGGCCGCCCTTGAGACGGGCAACTCGCGAGGCACTCGCCGCAACGAATTAGAGATCCGATTGGCCGTCTCGCTCGAGAGCCTACTTTTGCGCTTTGCTGCCGCTCCTGGATTTTTCAGCCTGTCTGAAATCCACCCCGGAACTTTCCGAGAAACTTTCAGGGGGATTTCGAACGCGTTTTCACGGACGGACGGACGTGGAACTGCAAAATATTAAGATGATATGAAAGGCGCTGAGAAATTGAATCGATGTCGATAAAATCAAATTCATCTGTACCCTTTTTGATGGGAAAGTCATTTTTAACACTAGGTTTACGGGACCCCTCAATTTGACGGAATTGAAACTTCAAAAAGAAATACCGAAAAAACCATAGCATTCATTTTAACCATTTTTGTATCGTAAATTAATCATTTCATCCAAAGAATTTGTAGACACAATTATTTTTTCCTAAGCCTTCTAATTATTAAAATCTGTTTGTAGTATACCTATCTCTACGAAACCCGTCAAATTGACGGACTAGCTAATTTCATAAACAATCCATATATATTTGCTTCGTTGCAGGGAGTGTAAGGCGAAGATGAGAGTGAAAGTTTGCATTGAAAGTGGAGAAAGAGAAGGATTTTCGGATAGTGAAGAGGAAAACTTCTTGAAAGGGTGTCGTAGCAAGAAAAGGATGCGCATTCTTTCTAGTTCTGACTCCGAGGATGAGAGGACGAGCATTCCAATGATTTCCGTGATAATTTTGAAAACAGGACTTTTTACTTATTAATCATTTATTTAAACGTAAAGCCTAGTGTTGTTTAATACAGACTTAATTTGAATAAATCGATTTTTTAAAGAAAGTGCGTGATGAAAACACGATGATAAATGTAAATAATAATTTTATTTAAAAAAAAAAAGCGTTTTACTGTACAAATCGAGCCTTTTTCATAACATGGGAATTTACACGTACTACAGTGCCATAAGAAGTTTCAATAAATCGATTAGGAAAGGGGAACTGAAAATTCGTTTAAGTTATTACTTGACTTCCTTGAATGACAATAATGAGAACGAGTGTACCAATTTAATTAACACATTTACCCTAGCCGTTTGTAATTATCCCCCTGAGAAAAGGAATTAGGTAAAAGATGTTTCTTGATTTACTGTGCCGTGTAATAAATATATATATAATTATACATTTACTGTAATTAGTCTTCCTTCTGCTTATAGGTATCGAGAAGAGGCTCTCTGCTGGACCGAAAGGTAAGCTCTTTTTGATTCCTCACGTTTTAAAATCGCCTCCGCGAAGCCTCGCAAGATTTACGTCACTAAACTGTAAGAAATTGAAAGAAAAATGTGAAGAAACTGGTGCGTGAGGTCGGCTACGGTTTTCGGAAATCGATACTTAATCGATAGGTAACTCGACAGCCGTTAACTACATTCCTCTTCCGCTTTGCTTAAACCGTGAAGCACTTCGTTCTGCCTGATCCGTTCCTCTTCGATCGTTGTCTATTTTTCTGGCGAACTCGAGAGCCCGAATCATGCTGAAGCATGATTCTCCTTTTATGCTTGATTTTTACCGGGATTTTTACACCGTGCAACGACCCACCCCCGCTGTTTTCTTTCCGTATGGATGTCTCTTATCTAACTCTAGTAGCACCGAATAATTTCTAAATATTTTTTTCTAATCCTTGGTAAATATCTCGAGCAACAGATTTATTAAAATGTCTCGTAGGTCTCATTCGAAGATATCTAAAATATTTCTTGAAAATCTTAATGACATGTTTAGTTTTAATCATTTAGAAACATGTATCGAAATTATATTTTATAATTTGTGAACATGTAGTAGAAATACATTTTTTACTTTACGATTATTATCGGACACTTCATTTGGTATCAAAAAAACATGAGAAACTTTTACAATATTTACGTTCCGCTATTTCATTATGAGAGCAAAACGTATGAGTTTGATTTTAAATATTTTTGAAACGCTTATAATGTATTCGGCGGATAATATTTTAAAAAATACTTATGTCAAGATGAAACGAAATGTTTAGTATGTCTGTAAAAAAGATATTATAAGTCACATGCAGCCAATATTATACAAATATTATGAAAATAATATTCTTAAGTAAATATTTTGCAAATGTTTCAAATGTCTGCTAAATATATAACAAAATGTACGATATTCGTTAAATATAGAGAAAATGTAATAGAAATATTTTATGCTACTAGGGAACTGACACCTTTTGGAGCACATCATGTCTCATTAATTTTGGGTTTACAGAGTACGCCAAAACACCCAACGTTATCGCGTTAAGTAATTCTTCTTAAAGTGTTATGAAAGAGTCAGCCTATATATATCTGAGAAGTCAAATCGTTGGGGAATGTATTCTCCAAAATGGGTGTACCGAATTGTTTCCAATTTTACCACGTGAATATGGAGGCCCTAAAGTAGATCCTAAAACTCACGAAATTTCATTTTTCACCAAAAATTTATTTATTCGTCATGGACCAGATCCAACGTGGCGTGGTCTGTGCACTTTTTCGATATTTTACGCTTCTTGGGGGCTTCGAATCGAAAATGAAGAGTTTCAGGACCTAGCTCAAACAATTTAGAATACCGTAGAAATGGAATATTACCGAGTCAGATGGGAAAATATGGAATATACTTTCACCAACGATTGTAAGAGAATTCTGCCTTATCTCAGGACTAACGCGTGTTTTTAAAGGAAAAATTTAGTTGAAACTAAACGTCACAAATGGCGACGTTGGTCCTAAACAGTCGTTAGAATAATCAATTCACGGGATTTCGAGAGTTTTACATCGATCTCTTCATCATTGCTTTACCGAAATGACATGTGGACCGCTTCAGTTTGTATAATTCTCAACGTGGACTGTAAAAGACTTCAACATAAATATAAAAGTCGGGAACGGGACGCGCCAGTTTATGTTCCCACTTGGGTATTCAAAATGGCGTTACCATTTAAAAGGGTATAGATGAATTTTAATTTATCGACCTCAATTAAATTTCTCAGCGCCTTTCATATCATCTTAAGAAGATTTTTAATAAAACATACATTTGATTTTTTAGTATGACTTATTTCTTGTCTACGTATCATTTAATGTACTCCCATCCCTGCCTCTCGTACTTGATCTCGCTCGTTGTATTTGACCGAGGGTACTTCAGTTTGACTCATCTTGCCGGATCATCCGCGCCCCTTTTTCACATTACCCAATCGCCGTCCCTTTAGTCGCGGTCGAATGTCTCCGTTCTTTTCCTCCTCGCTCGAACGCGCCATATCGCGTCCTTTAGCGAGTCCGAATTAAGGTGAAGTGAAACACGTCGAGGAACTTGATCGACGTCGATGAAGAAGATTTTTCTAAATGCCTACGTTGCCGACGTTCGTTCTATACTGACAGCTGTATCGAATTATATTGGGTATTGTACCAAATGGCATACTCCACCTGTCGTTTTCGTACAATAATTATCAAGAAATCGAAGTAAAACTCCAGAAATCCTCTGGATTCATGCTTTCTGCGGCCCTAATTGACTGCAGAGGGACCCCCTGCGCCATCTGGGATTTTCAGGTCAATTAAGTTTTCACTCCGAGACCTCATATTCTCATCGTTTTGGCATAGAAGCGCATAAACCACTTTTTTTGCCTTTATCCCGTTGAAATGCGAGTTTATCGATTACCAGAGTGTTCTAAATTGTCGTAAAATTGTCCTGACCCTTTCGTTTCTCATATCAGAGCCTTCGATAATTGTATATTGATCGAAATATGAGAGCATGACGCCATTTTGATTCTGATCTGGGCTGAATTAAAAAATTGTTGTTTAAAAATCAAAATTTTATATGTGTCGTAATAAACGTATAATAAAAATACGTTTTTTACTGTACGATTATTATCGGACACTTCATTTGGTATCAAAAACACGACAAATTTTTGCAACATTTTCGTTCCTTTATTTCATTATGGGAGCAAAACGTGTGATTTTGATTATAAATATTTTCAAAACGTTTATAATGCATGCGGCAGATAATATTAAGAAAATTGTGATATTAAAATGAAACGAAACGTTTCGTCTATTTATGAGGAAAATATTACGAAGACACGTGGAATTAATATTATACGTATATTATAAAAATAATATTCTAAAGTAAATGTTTTGTAAATATTTCAAATGTCTGATGAATATTAGCAAAATGCACGATGTTCGTTAAATATATAGATAATATAAGACAAATATTTTGTGCTATTAGGGAAGTTTCCTCTCAAAATGCTTGGACATGGGCCTTGAAATCTTTTCTCGAGGGGCAGATCTGCCGTCGCGTTATCAGGGGGACCGTTTAGGATCGCAAATTGGCCTGAACGATGATATTGTAGATTGCAAAAATTGCGCGTCGTGATCGAGGTACCTCAAATTAACCGCTGCAGACGTAAAGGGGAAATAATTGATGGCGGAAGCCACGAGCACGGATTAAGTGCACGGGAGTCACGGCGATTAAGCACAACCGATCGGATGCTAATTGCGAACAACCGAAGCTCGGTAATTAATATCAGCCGTCGTGCTATCGGCCGCTTTTATTAATCTCGCGTCTTCCTTGCGGCGTCGCCGCTCCACCGTGTAATGGAGCTCGCCTGCGAAAATCCATCGATAATCGCTCCGCACCTATGATGCCCGAATTGCGCCATCTTCGAAGCCTTTAAGGTGAAGTAAAACCCCCTTCAAATCAGTCGATTCGAATACAACACCTTTTTTTTAAGGGTATTAGACCAAACTGTCCGAAACTTTGACACATCACACCTGATCATCTAAGAATTGTCCTGACACATTCAAAATTTAGATTTTTTTAACTGAATTTTTTAACTGAATTTTTTAACTCAGCTCAGACCAGACTCAACCTGGCGTCGAGCTCTCATATTTCGATCAATATACAATTATCGAAGGCTCTCATATGAGAAACGAAAGGGTCAGGACAATTTTACGACAATTTAGAACACTCTGATAATCGATAAACTCGCATTTGAACGGGATAAACGCAAAAAAAGTGTTGTATGCGCTTCATAGGTATAGTAGATTAAAAACTAAGCGACACGAATTTTTTTTTATCTGCCATTAAACACTTTAAGGGGGAGAAACCACCATCCAAATGAAGGCATGTCAAGGGGCGATTTGGCAGTTACACCCACAAGAACATAATATTTTTTAACCAATCCACCACCATATCCTAATATTTTTTAACCAATCCACCAATCATAACGAGAAATGAAAAATATAATTTTCTGAATTAAAAAAGAAAAATTAAGCGATGAGCCATCCATACAGGGATTACTTTGGATGTTGGTTTCACCACGTGAAAGTGTTTAATGGCAGATAAAAACAAATACGTGTCGCTTAGTTTTTAGTCTACTATAACATATTATAAAAGAAATCAAATCGGAGAGATCGACCTGGGATACCTTCCTTGTATGCTCGAGATAAATCCCTCCGTCGCGTCGGTGCTCTTAAACGACGTCGATAGTATATTTTTTGCGCGACTCAGATTTAACTGGTTGTCGTTACTACGCCGGGCATTGTTGTCGACCGGTTCTTTCGTTGATTCGTCTTTATTTTTCACCGCGTCTCGTATTTCGCGTTTCGTCGTTCGAAGGAATTATTTCATGGCCTGCTCTTTCTCTCTCTCTCTCTCTGGGAGTGCGCGGCAAGAAAGAGCTCGGTAAAAAATTGCGCTCTTTACAGTAAGTGTATAATACGGATTCGTTTCGTTTCTGGTCATATTTCCAGGGCATGAGGTTGAACCGGTCTTCTCATCTCCCGCAAATTCTTAAACTTGCAAGCTTTTGAATAAATTCGAGGGTGGATATTGTATGCGTTTAACCCTGCTACAAGACATTGCCCTTGTCTTGTTTTTTTTTCTTCTTTTTTAAAGGCTCATTTCGTATACTTGGCTTGAACTTTCCAGGAAAGTACTCCAACGGTTCTATTCTACTCTAACCGAGTACCAAAAAATTGGGGGGCTCTTCCCGTTGAAGAGGTCCACGAGGATTTCAAGTAGAATTACGTCTTTCCCCGCGTAGCGATATTAATCAGTACAATATTGATAAGTCGTAGTTCGTATGGCTGCTAACTATTGTTAGTAATTCTCCGACATTGAAACGTGACCTATCGTAATACACAAGAGCTATATATATAACCATATTCCATAATATTCATATATTCATACATCACATTCCATATATATATATATATATATATATAGCTCTTGTTGGATATATATATATCCAATATTGCAGACGTTCTATAAAAAAATACCGCGTACCTAACCATATTTGTTCTACATTCTATCGGTATATTTAATTTAATATTTATCGGGGCGCGAAATAGTATCTTGATTCAATGTTGGCCAGTAATTGTTAACCCCTTGCCGTACTAATTAAGTCGGTAAAATCCGAGCCCAAGTGATCCGTGAAAATGTTCAAAGTCGGCCGAAATGGCGAGGAAAGATGCTTGCAGCACAGGAAAATTGTTTTTATCCGAAATTGAGATTACGAGTCTGACTCGTGATGGCCATGTTTGGCCTGAAATTTGTATCACGAGTCGGCCACGTCAAAGTACGACAAGGGGTTAACGTTGGACCATCCTCGCATTAATCCGTTTGAAATATTTATTGCTACTCCCCGTACCCCGAATCATTGTCAGCCCGCACACGGCGGAACGCTACATGAAATTTCTTAACACTAGGTTTACGGGACTCGTCAATTTGACGGAATTGAAACTTCAAAAAGAAATACCGAAAAAACCACAGCATTAATTTTAACCATTTTTGTATCGTAAATTAATCGTTTCATCCAAAGAATTTGTACACACAATTATTTTTTCCTAAGCCTTCTAATTATTAAAATCTGTATGTAGTATACTTATCTCTACGAAACCCGTCAAATTGACGGACTAGGTAATTTAAAAAACAATCCATATATATTTGCTTCGTTGCAGGGAGTGTAAGGCGAAAATGAGAGTGAAAGTTTGCATTAAAACTGGAGAAATAGAAGGATCTTCGGATAGTGAAGAGGAAAACTTCTTGAAAGGGTGTCGTAGCAAGAAAAGGATGCGCATTCTGTCTAGTTCCGACTCCGAGGATGAGAGGACGGGCATTCCAATCATTTCCGTGATAATTTTTAAAAAAGGACTTTTTACTTATTAATCATTTATTTAAACGTAAAGTCTAGGGTTGTTTAATACAGACTTAATTTGAATAAATCGATTTTTTAAATAAAATGCGTGTTTTCGTTTACCCGTCAATTTGACGGGTGCTCGTAGAAACAGGTATATAAAAAACGCCCGTAAACCCAGTGTTAAGTGTCCGCCACGTAAACGATCGGAAAGGCATGGTTCCACGGGAAAACCAAACTCTTCGGATCCGCTCGTCGCGGGACGAGGCCCACGAAAGGCGAGCAGTCGACACTCTAGCCGCGAGTCCCGCTCGGTAGAGCGCAGTAGATAAGTCCCGAGCAAGATCCGGCGGCGCAAGTCCCCGCTCTTAAACAACTTCGGTAGCGGATTTTTTGCGGGCATCGGATTTAACTGGATGTCGTTACCACGGTGGGCATTGTTGTCGGCCGCTGGTTCGTCCGTTGGTTCACCTTTTACTTTCAGCTGAAGGGGCGAGCGAGCGAGAGAACTCTCCGGCGCGAGTAGGCCTCGCTCGGTCTCTCCCTCTCTCTCGCTCCCTCCGCGGCGGCCTCGTTGCCTCTCTCTCGGTCGGCTCGCTCGCGGTTGCCGATCCGATGCTATATTTATTGTATCGGGGAGACCAGAGCCGCCGCATTCCTCGCGCATGCGCCGCCCGTAATGAGCGGTCTCCAGTCCTGTCTGTCTTTCCGTCCGCTCGTCCACTTGGCCGCCCCCCGGCCCTCGCCACTCACCGGCCGACCGGCGTCGCGGTCGGTCGGGGGCTCCCCTCGCGGCCGGGCCCCGCGCGACCGTCGACCACTCCGAGCCCGGGCCGACTGGTTGCCCGCGGGCCCCCGCCGAACTCTCTCGGTAGCCGGCAGAGGCCGCGCTTCCGACTTATACCAAGCGACACCTTTCCGAGCTCCACTTTTCTCGTCTCGGTCGAAGATGTCCGATCGTCGCGGAACTTGAAGTCGGTCGTTTCGAGAATCACCACTGATCGGTATACTACCTGGATAGCCGATACCTATTTCTTCTGTACGGAGAGGACTTCGATGAATTCGAGGCACCCCAACGCCAACTACGTATGGGCAGCGATACTAAATAAGTAACGGGGGCGCATGTGTGAAAGTGTTGAACCGTCAATTCGCGAAAGTAAACGTTTAAGGTATAAAGGACACAAGAGGCACAATTTACGGGTAAAATGGTGCGTAGGGCGAATCGTAAGAAACCTTCGACTAAAACAAAATGGTTATCTTTTTTCTGGTATTTTAATAAAAATGGCAATTATTCCTTTCCTGTGAATTAATTTCACCCCTCTTATCCTGTTTACGGTTGAATGACGAGTTGCTTTGACGCATGCGCAAATACTACGATGTTAGTTTTCGCGCCCATGACTGTGTGGGCTTTGGTCGCTTCAAAACGTCCCGCCATTTTGTAGGATATCAGCTATCCAGTTAGTATATGCATCGGTGAGAATATAAGATAACGTATTTATGTAGGTAACGTATTCGTTTCATGTGCCGCATGGTAATAGATTCGGGTAAATTGTTTCTAGGCAAACCTTTGGTACGTCTACCTCTCATTTGTATTTCCTCGAGGAGGAGCGGCTTCCTGACCCGACGGTACCCCTTCGATTCATCGCGGTCGTAAGCCGTTGACGTAAACTCGCGAGGGACGAATTTATTGTCCCGGGCGTTTCGTATTTTTAATTGCGTCCCGGAGTTGCGTGTTACGATCCGTCAGTGCCGCCGAGCTCGCCGAGGGATTAATTTCGAGACGAGTCCCGGATAAAGTTACTAACGATAAGTCAAGGAACGTCCTCCCGAAACGTTTTTGGAGAACGGTGACGGCACTTTCTTCGGGAGGGCATCCTTAACACTAGGTTTACGGGGGTTTTTTATATACCTGTTTCTACGAGCACCCGTCAAATTGACGGGCAAACGAAAACACGCATTTTCTTTAAAAAATCGATTTTTTTAAATTGATAGGTGAAATTGATAAAAGAATATGAAACAAATGTTTGCTAATATGTAACTAGAGTATCATATTGAATATTATATCATATTGTTAATATAGAGTGCATCCGGAAATAGCAGCTTAGAAGCAATATTGTTTTTCCATGGTCAATGCAATACTGGCTTTAAAATATAAAATTTGCAATAAATTCAATATTGAAAAACATATATGTAATATATAACCAGGAAGAACAACATTGAAACAGCATATGTAAACAAGAACTGCGACTTACAATATCGAACGAATGTTTAATTTACGTTTGTTTTTCAATGATTACAATAGAAATGACTTTCAACTTTTGCAAATTATTGGCTACATATTGGTTAACATTCTCATAATGGACCGATATTCCGCCATGTTAAGACCAAGGTAGTGTTCCATTTAGGAATGGTCGCTTATCACTTAATATATATAAACAAGAACTGCGACGCATAAATATCAATCAAATGTTTAATTTACATTTGTTTTTCAATATTTAAAAAAGAAACGAATTTCAAGATTTGCAAATTATTGGCTACATATTGGTCAACATTCTCATAATGGACCGATATTCCGCCATGTTAAGACCAAGGTAGTGTTCCATTTAGGAATGGTCGCTTATCACTTAATATATATAAACAAGAACTGCGACGCATAAATATCAATCAAATGTTTAATTTACATTTGTTTTTCAATATTTAAAATAGAAACGAATTTCAAGATTTGCAAATTATTGGCTACATATTGGTCAACATTCTCATAATGGACCGATATTCCGCCATGTTGAGGGCAAGGTAGTGTTCTATGTGGGAATGGTCGCTTGCCCGTTACATTTTTCCCGTCCGCCGAGATGCGCCCGCAAACCGGATTCGCGACGCGGCGCGGCGTTTCCGCGATTCGCGATTCGCGTCGCGTATGTGCGGCGGCGAACGTGGCGCGGGGCCCGGTCGCGCGTGACGCGCGGCGCGTGGCGGACGCGGCCGCCGGGGGCGAAGCGGCCGGCCGGGATCCACTTCCGAGGTTAGCTTATATCGATTCAAATCGCGTCCCCGACGAGTATGAATGAACGAATGAGGGGACCAGTCGAGAGGGCCGGCCTGAATGGACACCCCGGGGGCGTCCACGAGCCGCACTCTCGCGAACCCCGCCGTGAGCGCCGCCACGGACACCGAGTTCCCGTCTAGACGCGAGGCGGACTCGAGAACGCCACGTGGGTTTGGACAGGTCGAATAGAGTTTGGTATTGAAAATCTCTTTTTATCCCAGCATTAGTTATCTAGACCAGATTAGATTGAGCACAGTTGCCGACCCGACTCATCCTCTGCACGACATTAACCCTTTCGTTACCTTGGACGAGATGTCTCGCGACCCAATACTGGCCAATTAACGCTTTTGACGAGATATCTCGCGACCCGGTAGTAGCGGATTAACGCTTTTGACGATAATCTATCGGATCTATCTGTCGGATCGCGAGATATCTCGTCAAAAGCGTTAATCGGCCAGTATTGGGTCGCGAGATATCTCGTCCAAGGTAACGAAAGGGTTAATCGGCCAGTACTGGGTCGCGAGATATCTCGTCCAAGGTAACGAAAGGGTTAATTCTTTTTGGATTGGTCAAAGGCGTAGATATTTCGTGCAATCTCTTGAAAGGTAATAATTATTCTTTGTATACGGAGTAATCGAGGAACGTTATTGCACTCGAGAAGAAGCGTCGTCCAATCGCGAGACCAACGCGGTCGGGAACCTCGAGCACGGCGCAAGAGCACGCGAGGAGAAATTGAAATTTCTCCGGGGTTGCATACCGACCTCGGGGCACGTCGGGCCGCGAAATATTTGCGCCAACTTGTGAAAGAGGGTTACGTCTGATTTATGCTACGTTATGAGAAGTCATAAACGCCAGTGGTGGCGGCTCTCGCCGCCCGGCGCGGGCGGATGGCGGAAGTGCTCTTATTGACAGTGACTCGGTAGGCTGTGGGAGTATCGCGAAACAGACCGGCAAGGGTGGATTCCATTGGTCGGTTCCGACAGAAGGGGACATAAGGGCTGGGGTTATTGCGATTTTCGATAGAGAATCACCCTCGCAAATGACGGATGGCAGATAGGGAAGGGAGAAATAGTTCCGCGCCCGTGTCTTCAATAATTCCGGCCCCGTGGCGAGATCTTCGGAACGGACTATTGTCTTTTATGCACCCCTAACCTTTGTTCAGGAACGAGGTATCGTTGAAATAAAATTTGTACATACCCAGGCACGGCGGAACGTGGTATATCCGTAAATTAATTGTATATAAATGTTTATTGAACGTATGTAAGATATACATCGATATCTATGAACTCTATTCTAGATACACTCAAAGGCTAGATGTCCGGACATGAGACGTAATATACATATATATCACAACACTGTACATTCGATGGTTCGACGATAATAACTGAATTTTTTATGTCGACGGTAGATTTTTAAATGGATATTCACAACTATGCATAATGGTGGAACGACTCGTTCCTTGTAGGTACCCGGACTAAAAGGTGAAGTAACCCTTCCCATGTTCTTTTTACTACGTACTGGTTAATGCAACCTCCTCCCAAGGTTATCCCGCATGTCCCCTTGCGATAGGATTACGATTACCACAATTGTGGTTTTCCTAAGCATTATTTTTTTTCCGCGAGTGCTAAGGGTGGAGGGAATCGCGATTCCCTATCTATGAACCACCCTTATGAGTGGACGATGTGCCCCTGAACGCAGAGGGGGAGGCAGGTCGCGGGTTCGCTCGTCCATTAATTCCGGGCTCGTTCGCGAGATTTTTTCTTAATCGGTAAATGCCGCGCGAGCGGAGCGATTCGCACGCAAAAAACGGGGCGCAATCCGGCCGCCCCCCGCGCGAACTCCTCGCTAACCATCACTAATAGCTCGCGACGGCATTCCTGCCATATCGGAGTGAAAAAAGGAAGGGGATGTGCCAAACCGCGTCTACATCCCGCATTCCGATTTCGCGTTGCATGACTTTTCGCCAACTGGGCCCTCCTGATCCTTTTTTGGGGGGCCCGATACCACCACAGGGGCCATCGAACTCGCGAATCCTTCGCGTCGAGGTCCTCGCCTTGCAGAAATCGTCAGGGTGATCGACCAGCAAAGAACAGAATTCTCTACGCATCCTTAAGGTGAAGTGAAACCCCCTTCAAATCGGTCGATTCGAATACAACACTTTTTTTTAAGGGTATTAGACCAAACTGTCCGAAACTTTGACACATCACTCCTGATCATCTAAGAATTGTCCTGACACATTCAAAATTTGGATTTTTCAAACAAATTTTTTAACCCAGTCCAGAGCAGGACCAAAATGGCGTCGAGCTCTCATATTTCGATCAATATACAATTATCGAAGGCTCTGATATGAGAATCGAAAGGGTCAGGACAATTTGACGACAATTTAGAACACTCTGGTAATCGATAAACTCGCATTTGAATGGGATAAAGGCAAAAAAAGTGTTGTATGCGCTTCTATGCCAAAACGATGGGAATACGAGGTCTCGGAGTGAAAATTTAATTGACCTGGAAATCACAGATGGTGCAGGGGGTCCCTCCGCAGTCAATTAGGGCCCCAGAAAGCATGAATCCGGAGGATTTCTGGAGTTTTACCTCGATTTATCTATAATTATTGTACGAAAGCGACAGGGGGAGTATGCCATTTGGTACAATACCCAATATAATTTGACACAGCTGTCAATATAAAAACGAACGTCGCCAACGTAGGAATTTAGAAAAATCATACTTATCGACGTCGATCAAGTTCCTCAACGTGTTTCACTTCACCTTAAGATGATATGAAAGTCGTTGAGAAATTTAATACATCTTGATGGATTAAAATTCTACACCCTTTTAGGTGGTAACCTCATTTTGAATACACAAGTGGTAACATAAGCTGGCGCTTCCCGTTACCGACATTTATATTTATGTTGAAGTCTTTCACGGTTCACGTTGAGAATTATACGAACTGAAGCGTTCCATGTGTCATTTCGGTAAAGCAATGACGAAGAGATCGATGTAAAACTGTCGAAATCCTGTGAATTGATTATTCTAACGACTGTTTAGGATCAACGCCGCCATCTGTGGCGTTTAGTTTCAACTAAATTTTTCCTTTAAAAACACGCGTTAGTCCTGAGATAAGGCAGCATTCTCTTACAATCGTTGGTGAAAGTATATTCCATATTTTCCCATCTGACTCGGTAATATTCCATTTCTACGGTATTCTAAATTGTTCGGGCTAGGTCCTGAAACTCTTCATTTTCGATTCTAAGCCTCCAAAAAGCGTAAAACAGCGAAAACGTGCACGGAGCACGCCATGTTGGTTCTAGTCCATAAGAAAATAAATTTTTTATGAAAATTGAAGTTTCATGAGTTTCAGGACCTACTTTAGGGCTTCCATATTCATGTGGTAAAATTTGAAACGAATCGATCCACCCAATTTGGAGAATACTTTCCCCAACGATTTGACTTCTCAGATATATGTATATAAAATGACTCTTTCATATCACCTTAAGACTTTCGCCAAATGTAATTCGCCTTCCGTTTTTTGCCGGCTAACGAAGCTACAAAAAATTCTAAATCTGATTTTTTGGGCCGTAGTAACAGTTCTCTCAATATCCGCCAACCTTAAAATAATTCAATGCAAGTTAGAATGTTGAGAATTTTTTGTCTTCATTTTTATTCAGGCCCTTTCGGGACGATAAGAACCGGTGCAGATAAATTTATTGGTCACATTCATGACTTATTTTTATTTGGCCCTCTATTTAGGATCGATTGAATCGAATGCGAGTACCCTGTCGAGAATTTTTTGGACGCTCGGCAGACTGACGGACAATTCGTTGCAAGCGCGATAATGCATGGCGTACAGTGGGCGCAATTAAGTGTCGCCTTTTGGGAGCGGTTTCGCGCAAAACCCAGTTTTCCAAAAATGGTGGTGGAATGAGAAACGGGTATTTCTGGCATGGCAGATGAATATCGTTGAATTTGTTATGTGGCATTCGAAGCGAATCCGGGATCTTGATATGGCTGGAAATATTACAATAGATAAAATTATGAAGAAATTTATAACAATACTTGGAAAGAGTGATCGGGAGCAGATAGCGATGCAATCGATTAGGAAGTAGAAGAGTCAGAGAAGGTCGGCCTTTCGCAATAAACTGCATTACGTGTACAAAGATGCGTGAGTTTATTGGAGGATAATCGAATAATCGCGTAATCGCTTAATCGCGTGATTGTCGGACGGTACGACGGTATTATCGTGATAAATAGAACCGTAAACCGACCGGGTTTCTTTTCTTCCATTTTACTCCCAATAAAGTCTGTCGACGGGGCAACATTTGCACGAAATCATAAATAGTACCGAACATGTAATAATTCTGACAGCGTTAAAAAGTCATTTTTCCGCACCAAGCTTAACGTTAGAGATAAGGTACAAAAGTCAACGACTGTTAACGGCAATAAAGGATTTATGGGAATATCTAAATACAGTACTCTATTCACCTACGGCAATGGTCATAATTTAATATTCGTTTACGCCTCAGTATTGAGATAAAAGTTGAATGGTCCCTTTGCACTCAAGAAATATCTCATTCGTATTATCGAACAGGTATTTAATATCTCCGCCAATAAAACTTGACTCTCGACAATGTGCAATTAAAAGTCTCGGAAGTAAAAACCCATAAACAATAATTATGCATCCTCAAGATACACCTCAGGATGTTCGCAATCAATATCGGAATATTAATCGTTGACATCGTTCGTTGTATCGGACTATTTCGTTTGGAAGAAATGGACAAAACGGGAGGAGCAAGAGGAGGAAAAATCATTATCACCCCGAGCCATCAGGGAGAATAGAAAACAATGGGGCGTTCGATTACCCTGGGGGTGAGTGACGGCGGGTCAAGAAGTCGAAACCTGCCCCAGATGATTCGATTAGATATGGCCGCGATGGCGGGGCCAAATTCAATGCCCCCGGGAGGGCTGGCATCCCTCTTTTGGGATTTTCACCCCGACTTTTGGACGAGCCGAGCGGGATCCTTTGCAGAGCGGACACCCCGTAGATCGATCCGGCCAGTGTCAAGGGGGTACAAAAAGTCGAACGATGAGAGGAGTCGAAGACTCCGCGATTGGAATCGCATTGTCCCCGGGATCACCCCCTCGCCTCCCCTCGGCTCGCTTTTTCCCTCCTCCCGCTCGCGCGGCCGATTTATAAGCACGGTAACGTCGAAAGGGAGCAGAGAGAGAGGGAGTGTTACACGCGGGGACGACAAACCCCGAGCAACTTGTAATTAGTACGAATCGGCTATTAATCTAAGTGTTCGCTCGGTTGCTCCGCGATGCTCGGCCGCTCGGCCGGCCCGTTTTATATAGCCCGACATCTACCTTATATAGAGCGCCGACCGATCCATCCGCCGCGTCAACCGAGTTAACGATCGATATCCCGGGACCTCGGAATTGACCGATTCTTCTCGGAAGACGAGATTTGATACACGGGAGAAGAAAAGAATGGGGAGGAAAACCACAATTGTGGGGATCGTAACCTTATTGCAAGGCAACATACGGGGCAACCTTGGGAGGGGGTTGCATTAACCAGCGTAAAATAGTTAAAAGAACATAGTAAGGGTTACTTCACCATTTAATGACCGATTGACCGATTCTTCTCGGAAGACGAGATTTGATACGCGGGAGAAAAAAAGAACTGGGAGGAAAACCACAATTGTGGGAATCGTAACCCTATTGCAAGGCAACATACGGGACAACCTTGGAAGGGGGTTGCGTTAACCCTTTTGCATCATTAGCGTATATATGTGCTCAGTTTTCCTGGTCACTATCACCGGAGCGTATATATGCGCTCAATTTTACTGGTCACTATCATTTAGCCTGAAATTTCGGTGATAAGAATCTTCTTTTCATCCTTCCTTATGATACAAATGGGTTAACCAGCGTAACATAGTAAGGGTTACTTCACCCTTTAATGACCGATTGACCGATTCTTCTCGGAAGACGAGATTTGATACACGGAGAAAAAAAACAATGGGGAGGAAAACCACAATTGTGGGAAACGTAACCCTATTGCATGGCAACATACGGGGCAACCTTGGGAGGAGGTTGCATTAACCAGCGTAACATAGTAAAAAAAGATAGTCATCCCGACCTCAAGTAGCAAAACATCATTTGATTCTCAAAGGGTGGTTTCTTGAAGACCTCTTCCCTTTTCCCTCTTCTTCGGGAAGGGTTACAGTCATTGTATCTTAAACGTAAGGAATAGTAATGGATCTTAAATGCACACGAGCAGTCTGCATCGTCTGTGAGAAGTTTTGCCACCTGGCGTTGCTGTCGAAACTAATGGTACCAGTGTTTCTTCAATCACACAGGCAAGTTTAGAATAACCTTGCAACGGGTAAAACCTTCCTGTAATATATGGTTACAGCTCGCAGATAAATCTTCCATTTTCCTGTGCGTATTGTAACCTCTTTATGTAGTTAATATTACCATTCCAAATGGTAATCACTCCTACACATTTTGAGCGTAGCGCCATGGATACAGTACCTATTCGCAAGGTTACATTTACTACAAATTGATATTTCAGATGTGTTGCACTTCATCTAATGTACCTGCACCTGAATATACCGAAGGAAATTGAATATGAATATTATTTGTAAACAATAGTAATGACCACTTTGCAGTGCGCGAATGGGCGGAGTTCACTTGAAGTTCTTCGGTACTCTTGAAGGGATTAATTCCTTTCGATTGCTCTATCTCATTAAGACCGTTAAATGATGAATTGTCGATTTTTTGTTCCACGGCTCTCTTCCCTGGACGTTTAAATTTTTGCACCTCGTCCGGGGACAGGATCCGAGGTCCACACCTCCGGTCAATTAATCACCATGCATGCTTATATTACTTCCAAGCAGTCATGAATCAAAAACGGTATAAATTACTTAGAGTCTCGCGACATCAAAAAGAAAAAATCGGCGTACCTGCAATTAAATACTTTTTGCTCGTGTCCGACCCTCGGAGGCGTTAAAAACATTTGTACACCGGGGGGTGAAATACTCGGTCGGGCTTGAAAGGTTTGTTTGGTCGGGACGGGAGGCATGCGCTCGCTCGAGGTAAAGAAAATACAATTGATTTCCGTTAAGATTGACGGACGGTGGGGATGGTTGCATCGAGCGAGTGGAGAATGTCGATCCGCGTTGTTCTTTCCGCTGCTTTTTCTCTTCCGAGGCAATGTCAGCGCTCGGAGAGATGCTCGAGATATCGAGAGATCGAGGCTCTTTGAGAGTTGCTCGATCCCCGTTGGCTTTTTCTGCTTGAACACGAAAAATCCGTTTCTTCGTACCGAGGGGGAGGTTGGGCTTTCGCGAATTGTCATCGAGCGCTACCGTGTAAAACTCTATTCCGACAATACAGAGAAAGACCGCGTCTCTTCCTGCTTTTTGCGAGGACGCTTTTTCGAATTTTCATCTTATTTTATCTCCTTCCCGGAGTTGTGGCGGACCAGGATAATATTCCGATTAATTATGCGCATATAGGGCAGATAATGCATACCGTAATAAGGGAGAACAATTATTAACTTATCGTTTTCCACGAACCTCAAGGTAATAAGGCCCGTGCTTCTTTTTTAAACTGAGGCCAATGAGCAATATTCCCGAGTGAAATTTATCAAATTTGGTTGAAGCGTTCAAGTTTCTTGTCACGATATTTTGTTAACTACTAGCTGGTACATGGCACCTTATACCTTCCTCTAGCTCCTGTTATAGTTATATTGAAAAGTTTTGTCGTTTTAGAAATCATTACCTAAAAATGTAAATAGCACCGTACAGGTAATAAGGCACAATATGGTGCAACAGCGCAACTAAAGGTCTTTTCCAAAATGACCAAGACTCTAACTAGTTGTAGTGAAAACAACATCATAACAAAAATTCAGCGAAATATCTCAAGAAAAACGGAACCTAGCACCTCAAAGAAGACAGAAAACTGGTACTGCCGCCTTTATCAAGAAACTAGGATTGCCGATATGCTACGTGTCATGTGCAAAAAATGATTCTACGAAGAATGCCTGAGGATAATATTGGAGGATCTTCATGACATAACTTGCCCTAATTGTTCAAATTAATACGCTGACAATGAGTCGATCGGATCTTTCCACCGACTTCCATGGACCTTATTACTCATACATGCGCGAAACAAAGCCAGGTAGCATCATCCTACAATTTTTTAGACTACGTCTTTGTATAGAATGGTATTTTATTTTTACAGTTTGTCACTGAAGTAAACAGTGTGCGCGTACTCCCTGCTCATTTTTTCCTCTCAAAGTACTTTACATTTTAGCTTTTGCCAGCCTTTTAAGTCATGGTGGGCCTTGTTACCCTAAGGTACCTTACAACCTTTCGGAATGTCGCGGCGTATTACTCCGTGCGAATGAAAATCAGTAACCAGTGATGAGCTCAGCGGTACTCCTGCCTTTAACGTTACGATGCCTCGTAACGTCATACTGCGTTGGTAATCAACGCAAGTGCTCGTATGTCACGTATGGGGCTCGATATTGCTCGGAATGAAATTGTTTTGTGCACTCCTTGACACTTGGTTCTAATGTTTTCCGTTCTGCGAGTGGCCCTTTTATTTATTTTTCTTTGTGTACTACAGGGATCTGCGTGAATATCTTTCATTTATTGAAGATCTTTATCATTTGAGGACGATTAAGGAAAAATATTAGTCGAAACGTTTGAACATACACAACTGGAAGGCTACTGATAAGAACCAACTGAAACGCAAGAATCGCTTTGGCGAATTGAAACTTAACACGTTCCTTGCCAAGCCCTTTTTGCCTGATTTGTCGTTCAGGCCATTTGATATTTTGACTAAAGATTGATATATTATCACACAATATTTCATTACATCATCAATCCATAGGAAGTTATCTTGTTTAAAGTAGTTAGTATCTTGTAGAGTAGAGTAGATCATCTTGTTTATAGTAGAATATATTTTACAGAATAAAATTTGTCATGAACGTATGTTTTCAGCGCATTTTATGTATATGTCTCCGTGTACCACAGATGGTACACGTGGAACGGAACGTGTTAACCCAATATTAAGTATTTGAAGTAGACTCAATATACATGCTCTCTGCCCACCCATTTCTACGGCCCAGAAAACTCGAACAAATGCATCAGCATCGACTAAGACCATATAAATTGAAAAAATCCCGTCACAACGCACGCGTCCGATCCACCTTGCGCGTCCCTTCCATCCCCTTCACATGGGAACTGACTTCTCCAAAATGAAGGACAAAAGGTGAATTAATGTGAAAAATGGAACCCAAAGTTGCTCTCTCGTTCGCAGTCGTCATACATGATACGATATGAAGAATGTAACAACCCGTAACATTCCCGAACGAGTCGAAACCCTGTCTCGCGAAAGTGGCTTTGCAAAAATGAATTGGAGAAAACGTCATCCCTTTCCCTCCCTCCGCGAGAGGGGCTCGGGGTCTCGGCCAGGTGCAATTAGCGCATAACTCCTTAGGGCCTAGACCCCGGCCTGCAAAAATGAGCTCGATTCCCCGATCGAGAAGAGTTCTCTCGGTTTCTTTGGGCCAGCTGACGGCGGCGGTGCTCAACCTCAAGTTCCGGACCCTACTCGGGGCCCTACTAGGGGCCCTACTAGGGTCCTGGGTATTTTAACGAGCGCCTGGGAATGCCTCGCAGCGTCCCGCTCAGGGGATCGATCGGGGCCCGATCGGGGCCCGATGTGGGCCCGATCGCGGATCTGCCGGTTCTGGTCCGCGGGATTGGCGGGATGCGATTCGCGGCAAACCAGTCTCGGGGAGCGCCAATGAGGATCGTCGGTGGCGATCCGCGCTAGCGTAAGAAGTTCCCTTCTTAAAAGGCCATAGTGTGGCAGAGAGCCTCTCGGCTTTGGGTAGCGCCGATCGGGAGCACGCCGTCCCGCGACCTGTCGAACGAGTTCCCGGCTAAGGCATTACAAAGTCTTGTGTAACCGAGAGCCAGTCTCTCTTCCGAGGCGAATGCAGGCCCTATACCTACCCCGGGCCCACGTGCACCGGGCTCGAAACAATTTCGGATGCTCTTTCAGGAACAAGGAGAATTCAACCCTTTCGGGGCTATGGACCCATATATGCGTTCCGAAGAAACGCTCACCGTGGTCTGTGAACCCGTCTACGGGTTTTTACCCACCTATTCGATATGGGCTGGGAGTGCATACATGCGTCGACGCTAACGTCGCTTATGCCGTTCTTGAGATAAAAAGATAACTATTTCAGGTACAATCGATGTATTTTGCGATGAATTGTTGAAATTCTTTAGCGCAGCTTGCGCTTTATCGTAAACTGGGATAACCATGGCACCCGCCCTGGGTCGAGAACTTAGAGCTGAAAGGGTTAAGACCTGAGATATGTAATGTTCACTCGATTTAAGGTGATATGAAAGGGTCATTCAATTGTGTCAGAATGTCAAAGTTGTACATTATTTTATCTCCAAATTGGGTGCACCGAATCATTTGAAACTTTAGTATGTGACGATGAAGGCCCTAAGGAAAAACGTGATGCTTGTGGAATTTCATCTTTCAAACAAATTTTCTTGTCATTTAGACTCGATTAGAACCAAAATCACACGTTTTTGTGAAAAATGAAATCTCACGAACATTGCGTTCTTCCTTAGGGCCTCCACAATCACGTGTTAAAGTTTCAAATGATTCGGTGCATCCAGTTTGGAGAAAACTTTTATAAATATTTTGACATTTATTATATACAGAGTGACCTTTTTATACTGCTTTAACGCGTTCCCTGTCACGTGTGTCGCATTTGACTCACTCTGAACTTTCCGTTCAAGCCATTATAATTTTTACTTTTAAACGTAACATTTTCATGGTTTATTTTTTCAAATCATGTACCGATGCATAAACAACATATAAGGTGCAGCTACTGTAACGCGACACGCATACTACTCCCGCGGCGTTAACGTCACCGAAATTTGGTCTGACTGAAAAAGCGTTAATAAACAATCCCTAGAAACTTCTTAGAATTTTTCATTTTTCGCCACCGGATCCACTGAAAGAGGTAGCGCGTCCTAGTTACAAAAATTGCCATGAATCATATCAGGGGATGTTGTATCTTCGATTACGTCATTGAAAGT
Organism: Orussus abietinus; assembly: GCF_000612105.2. Classification (NCBI taxonomy): domain Eukaryota; kingdom Metazoa; phylum Arthropoda; class Insecta; order Hymenoptera; family Orussidae; genus Orussus; species Orussus abietinus. The sequence goes on from NW_019394463.1 coordinate 43,315, forward strand.
AATCATCCAGTTGCACCTTACCAACGTTATAGGTGCACTATTAAAAAAATGTATAAAATTCATACACTTTTAGTATACAAGGTTGCAGTAAAATTATAAATTTGATATTCGAAAGTGATTTAGTACGCATTGTTTGCAAATGTCTTTCCATGAGTTTCTAATTTTATGATCATTGACCTAAATTTATTTTTAAAGAAATTTAATCGGGAGATAAGAAGTATCGGTGGTACTGGCGGAGAAGCATTGTAGTGACATTCTTGGGTCCGAGAAATATTTAAGTAATATTTTTAAAAAATCTTACAATCAATAGAAGACCCCGGGCGCATCACGGGCAACGTAACTGCTACTTTCTCGTGAGTTCCGGGTTCTTTACCCCGACAATTGCAAAAAGATTTTCTTCGGCATTTAGGGCACGGCTGTCTCTAAAATCGTACCCGAACGTGCCCGGAACATACGTTAAATTTGTTTGTCTGCAGAAAAAAACGTTTCAAATCAAGTACTGATCGACACAAATTGATAAGATATCTTATACATTTAATTTGAAAGTATGTTATAAAACTAGTATACCATGTCTGAATAAAAGTTCCAACAGAAACGTTACTAAATGGTAACATTTTCTTTAACGGTGTAGGTACTTTCTCAAAATCGAGGACAGAAAAGAAAAGAAATCGAAACCCGACTCGAAACGGCCATTGCTGATGCATCCACCTTTAGTTGGTCGTAAAGTGCGTCGCGGTGCGAGCGGGGCGGTTTATTGGTGCCGCGGGGCTTCCGCGTGGGCGATCTCGGCCCAAATGAAGATGGAACGTCCCCTGAAAGTTTATTTGGCTGCGGGTAAAGGGAGTAAATCGCGAAGGAGAAGTCGGCGTGTCGCGAGTCGAGTCTGACGATGCGTGCGCAGACGTGCGCGATGGTGGGGTGGTTTCCCAGCGGGGGTGGGATCGGAGCACGAGGCCGGCACGAGGCTCCCCTCGATGACACTTATGTACGCGCCCTTTAACCGCGTGTAGGGCCGCCGGAGAAAGTGTATCGAACTCGACGTTTCTTCCGTCCTCTCGACGAGTTCTTTGCAATTTCATTATCATTTTTTCCCAATTTCTTCGACGTATGCGGCACATTTTATGAAGACTCTTAATAGAGGGATGACGTAGGGTCTTTTAATGTTTAGTCGCAAGGGAGACGGTGTGTTTGAAGAAGTGACTTTGCTCCTCGGGGGAACTTCGAAGTCGGATGTCGAATTTCTTGAGAATTTAACGGAGGGATGTTAGACAGTGAGCGTTTATGTGGATTTAAACGACTGGAGATTTCTGAGGCGGTTGGACTTTTTAATACCTTTCGGAGATGTGTCGGTCGCATTGGCTCCCGAGGATGGGGTAAGGCGGGAGTTGATTAAGTGTGGGATAGGGTGGAGGGATCGATTGGAGTTTGCGAAGTTGGACAGGAATGACTGTGATTCGATCATAAGTGCAGCCTGGACCAGAGGAGGGCACTTTCAATACGAAGTTCCGCGCGTCCACGAATGCTTATTTACCTATTCCATGTTCTGGGATTTTGACACGCTACCGTGCCGAGGCCATTTGTCAATTTCAGGGTCTAGGCCCCGCTCTTGTTTCTTTTTGCGAGAAGAGCCAGGAAGCGAGGCACTCGCAGCTTTACCGGAATTGCGCGATTACGCGGTTGCGTTTAGCCGGCTGTTACTTGCCGAGGACTTGGGAGGCTTGTCACGCGCGAGTTTCGGGAAACGCGGGTGGAAACTTTGCCATGGACGTGCGGACGTGCGGAAGAGCGTGGCGCACCGCGAGCTTGTACAGCACGTATGACGCGCACCCCGCGATTATGCGACTCCAGGCCGACAATAACGAATTTCATACGTGGTTTCGTTCTAGGAAACCGCCCATGGATGACGTCGGCAACCATACTTCTGCCAACGCACGGTGAGTAGCTTCTCCATTACTTCGATTTGACCTCCGCTCTTGATCAAACGTTGTCTACGTACGCGCAATTGCATCGTTAACGCGCAACATCTTTGCAATGTGTTAGAAAAATACGATATAAGGGCATTGTTACACATTGAATTTGTACATACGTTGCATGGCTGTTGCCGATTTCCGTGATTAGCGAGCAATTCGTTCTGAGGGCTGTCGAAATATACTTATGAACGAATTGTCATTCGTTCATAATATGCTTATGAACGAATGATAATTCGTACATAATATACTTATGAACGAATGATAATTCGTATATAATATGCTTATAAACGAATGATAATTCATACATAACATATTTATCAACGAATTGTCATTCGAATTGGTTTTCATATAAATAAATAAATTTCATAAAAAACCAGCTAAAACTTCAATACCTAGTTGGATTTCGTGGTACTTTAACCAAAGATACATTGTTCGCCAAAAAAAATTACATCTGAAGATAAAAATCATGTGAATCGCACTCACGCACATTGTCTAGGATAATGTACAAAAAAGATATTAATTCAATTTTTATTTAGAAAATACATGTAATTATGAATATGTAGCCATTGTCGCTTTCCGTTATGTTAAACAATATATGCGATCATCGGTTGTGCACTACTTTGATTTTTAGGCAACCAATGTATCTATTAAGGGTCGAATCCTTTCAAAAAGCGTCTAGAATTCAGAATTTATTTCTAAAGATTTCGTAATAGTAAAATGGTGAAAGTGAGATTTGGATAGTGAAAAGTCTTCTCGTAATAAGTGTGATCGAGGATCTTGTTGATCCTCGATAACACCCGAAGTATATCATTGTAGACTAGAGAATATTACACAAAAATGAACCTCCTGGAAGAATAATCAACGCAGGATGGTATTTCTTTACCGAGTGCATAGTTACTTACGCAGCATATACCCAACTAGTTACGGCAGCGGTGAAAAGTACCCAGCTGGAAATTATCCTTATTATTTCGCCGCCACCATTACTCGATAAGGCAATGGCGATTTCGATTATTAACATGCCGACGCACGAAGTAAAGTACCGGTTAAGAAGCGGCGACATTATCATTGCAAATTGCTACTCTTCGCGGTAAATAAAAACCAAGTAAGAGTGTAAATGAATTTCCTCGTAGAACCCATGTAATGGTTAAGGAACGCGAAAAAGTAACAGTTACAAGCATATCGACCTGCTAAAACCTCCGTGTTATACAGCAATTTCAACATACATTACTTAACGCGTTAAATTCCCCTTACGTTTTATGAAAGTGTTTCCATCGTAGGACGAGACGCATTAAAAACCTCTGCACATGGCATCATACGTCCCATGATTCCATTCGCATTATTTTCTATTTATTTTTATTTTTATCCGTTTTCCCGAAAACAAAAATTCCTGTCATCCACCCCTGAAGGGGAAGACAATGGAAGGTGTGGAGGTAAGCTCGGGAAAGCTCTCGGCTATTTTCCCCAGCGTCGGAGCATTATCAGGGATCGTCATCAACCTCTCGATTTCCTTCAGGATCGACCTTTCGGGATCGACCGTAACGATTGAATCGGTAATAGAATCGCATTTACCCCTATTACTCGGCGAGGTCAACCGATGAACGGGGCTTAGACTCCCGCCACTTCCTACCCTTAACTTCCAATCGTCGGCGGACTCCGAGGTATCTCGCGGTCGTGGTCTTACACCCCTAAGAGACTCTCTTCGCGTTAAGTTGCTTGCCTTCTTCGAGCATTCGTTTCCTCCTCTCCTTTCCGCCCTTCCTTTCGCGAGAAGGAGCAGCTCTTCGACTCTTCGAGTGGGGTCGGGTCACTCGATGAGAAAAGTTGGCCAATTTGGTGATAATCAGTCCCCGCTTAATAAGCCATTACTTCCGGATTCCTTCGGTTTCCTCGGCTAATTTAACCGATCGTTGAAGCATCTCTGGTCGCGTTATCACGAAATTAGAGTCAAGAATTTACGACCCCTCGTGTTAATTTCCCTCCACTTCTGACACCGTCGATGTGATTAGTATAATCATCCCTCGAGATAAAATGATCGCCGGAAACGATTACTCTGGCTACTCTTGAATGGATGCACCAGCGATATCGCTCACAAGTGATGCATTAATTATCCCAACACCCGTGAAATTCCAATATTCTGTAATAGCCTGTCTCGAGGTCGCTCAATTAGCATGCACCGAAGGCGATACTGGATACAATTTTGTTTCACAATTTCGTGCGTCGGAAATTTCTCTTGCCTCTTCTCTTCCTTTTTTCCCTTTCGCAGAGGATAGAAGCGATACCATTATCTGTGCAACGACGTCTCGTTAAGTACCGGGTTACCCTGGGGAAGGATACGGGCTCTTAAACGCATGCGCGACTACTCGCTGGCGCAATCACGGGTACTGTATTAATTATTCCAACACGTGTATCCAGCGAGAATTAATGCGGAATATTCCCCAACAGTTAACGCAATTATCATAAACGAGAGGTAACGCAACATATAATTTCTTAAAATTTTGTTCACCGGAAGTTTTCGTTAAGCTCGATCCAACCGCGCAGGGATTCTCGATCTTGAGCGCATGCGCGCGTCCATGTCGATGCAATCACGTATTCTGTATTAACTTATTCCAACTCGTGTACGCTGCGAAAATTAATGCAGAACACTTCCAAACAATCCGTATCATTAACACGGACGTAGGACGTATGGACTCCGCACTGCTAATTACTACAATGAGAGCAGACAGGAGAGGTACGAAAAGGGTTGCTTTCTCGCTCGTTCTCTCTCTTTTTACGTGAAATGAGAAATGAAAAAAAAAAGAACATAGTAAGGGGTACTTTACCATTTAATGACCGATTGACCGATTCTTCTCGGAAGATGAGATTTGATACACGGGAAAAAGAAGAATGGGGAGGAAAACCACAATTGTGGGAATCGTAACCCTATTGCAAGGCAACATGCGGGACAACCTTGGGAGGGGGTTGCATTAACCATCGTAACATAGTAAAAAGAACATAGTAAGGGTTACTTCATCATTTAGTCAAGGTAACTTCAAGGAACGAGTGTTTCCAACATTGTGCATAGTTGTGAATATCCATTTAAAAATTTCCCGTTAACATAAAGAATTCTTATGATTACGTACGTCATACTTGTTTCTGTCAGGGTTCTCGTACATTTCTACTTCAAGTAGTTAAGTATCATTTGATACTCAAAAATATGGTTTCTCGACGATCACTTCTAGATGAATATATTTTATAACTAATTCTATTCGTATAGTTAAAAGGAAGAAATAAATACAGCTACTACCAGATCGCGAGATATCTCGTCAAAAGCGTTGATCGGCCAGTATCGGGTCGCGAGATATCTCGTCGAAAGCGTTAATCGGCCAGTATTGGGTCGCGAGATATCTCGTCCAAGGTAACGAAAGGGTTAACCATGTCACTATAGTAATTATACCCAAATGAATTTTTTTTTTTCCGTGTAATCGGACGGTAACGAGAATATCAGTGTTCCACAATACCGCTAACTGGATGTTTTCCTCTGACCGAAAAGTTGAAGGGGTCGAATAACCCGCCTCAGCTTCGCGCGAAGGGAGTCAAGGGAATCTGGATCTCGCGCGCATGCGCGCGCCCCTGTCGGCGCAATCACGGGACGCGTATTAATTATTCCGACACGTGTACGCGGCACGAGTTAACCCGCAGCTCCCCAATAGTCCGCTCGCGCCGGCGTATAAATATTTGACACGCCTCGCTCTCGCCGGGTAAGAAACAGCGCGCTGCCGATGGTAATCTGAAACTACAAATGAGATATAGTTCGCGGCGCGCAACGCCGGAATATAAAGCAGCGATGCCACCGGCATCGGGGATATCTTAATTATTGCGCATTCAGGCCGCGACGGAGGGGCCCCTCGCGCCGCCTCGCGGAAAAAGTACGCGAACGCGCCGTCAAATTGCTTCCGAGTCGTCGAATTATGCTAATGTCGCGAAATCGAGTTTATCAGCGGGGCTGCCTCCTGTCGGGCCCTTACCGTTTCCCCTTGGAATTTGCTAATGGGGTACATACTGCTCAAATTGGCCCCCGTGTACGCAGGGCAAATCGTTAACTCGATCGCGGTACTCGAAAGAGAACGAAAAGAAGGACGCGGAGAAGAGAAGGAAAAAAGAAAAATTGTCGAGCGAATCTCCTCGGGAAATTGCGGGATTTTTGGCTCGCCCTTCGTCGAACGGGAAGTCGGGAGGTGGAGAACGTTTTGCGGGTTCGTTTTAATCCCTACGCTGAACTATAGGGTGTGAATTTTGGGCAGCTTTTCTGGAAAGGCGAGAAATGGCGCGACCACGCTAAGGATAGGGGGAAGGAAGGAGGGTTAAACGATATTTCTTGCACGGTAGTTTAAGGGCGGGAGAGGGAACGCGTCGGTAGGCTAAATGGAGAGATTCGCGCCCTCTTTTAAAGCTCCACTCGAGCTACATTGGACCGCTTGAACACTCGAGCGACTCGTTCATACGGAGCTCGCCATGTAGACGATAAAGTGGTTGTACTTATGCGACCCTATTCGAGCACGTACTCACTGTTAGGTTAGCCGCGACTTACGGCTCTGCAGTTTTACTCGGGCTGATGGTCCTCGGTAGGGTGCTCTCGGCTTCGTTTAACGCCCTGCTATGATTTCTCGCAGACCTACGTTTCCTAATATTTTGGCATATATGATTTAAGGTAAAGTGAAAACCCCTTCAAATCAGTCGATTCGAATACAACACTTTTTTTTAAGGATATTGGACCAAACTGTCCGAAACTTTGACACATCACTTCTCATCATGTAAGAATTGTCCTGACACATTCAAAATTTGTTCAGTTAAACCCCATTTCTGATATGCCGGCTCTTGGGAGGAAAGGAGATTCTTCCATTTCTGGACGCCAGACGCAAAAGTTCCGTGCGCGATATTCATGTAGTTAAATTCATCGCGGATTTTGAAATGTCAGACAAATTTCCAGAAAGGGACCTACTGCCTGCTTGGGCCCATCGGACCATTTATCAATTTAGTAATTTTCTGACTCCGAAATCCGTTCGTAAATTTTAGTTTTCTACGATACGGTTATATTACCCCGTACGTCCCATCGCGAAGGTTTAGGGTTCATTAGAATTTTCTCGGGTTGACCGTCCCTATTCTTTACCGTCATACCTTTTTTAACTTTACCGCTAACACGTATGCGCAAAATGCACACGGGCATACTGCACGTTTTTCCATCTTCACGGCAACTAGAACTTTTCCGTTTTCACCCAACCGTATTGGACAGCTATTGACCTTTTCACGAGGCTGACTATTCGATTTTAACCGACCTTGTTAAAATCAGTCAGCCAATCGCTATGTAAGTAATATGCTACCACCTCAAAAAATGTAATGCGACCGGAGGAGGAATCCTGTATTTTTTCTGTAAGTCGGTCAGTCTCCGTCTCTCGCTAGAATTCAACGTCTCTCGTCAGCCTTCACTATCGCTTCTGTAACTGTTATCGATATTCACGCGAGAAGAGCTAACAAAATTCAACAAGTCATTCGTCAACTTAATATTATAATAAATTCAAGTTTGTTTCGTTCGCGACAAGTCTCACATCATTCGGGTACGTTCCTTCTTCGCGTGAGCAGTTGTACGAATATCCCATTTTGCAAATCCACTTGCAAAAACAATCGGGATTCATACAACAACTGCCCGACAAACTAGCCGGGGAGAACGGTCTCCTCTCGCGATCCTAGGATTCCGTTCCCGCGGATGTCGAGTTCTCTCATTACCGTCGGTCGTTACTTCGATGTAATGCCCTTTCGGAGCCTTCGTCTATGTACACTTTGGAACGCCCGAGTTCGCGCCCTCGTGACCAAAGAATCGAGAAGAAATCTTTTCGATTCCAGTCGATATCCTCTCGATCCGTTCTGGCTGGGAAAAGACGTTTCACCTCGGAGACGAGCTCCGCGAGGACGGTCCCACTATTAATATTAATACATTCCAGGGTCTCCCCGCATTGTGGCGGCGCTCCTCGCCGGCGAGGGACGTTCTACCATACTTCGTCCATGCCGGAGACCACAGGCCGAGGCACGGTGACCGTAAGTGGCGTCCTTTCCCCTCTCGTCCTTTTGCCTTTCCACGAGACGTCCTTTGGGGCCTTTGGGCCCGCGAGGCCCTCCCGCCATCCTTTCGCGCCCCCAGGGGAGACGCATGTCCTGCGATTGTCGCGCTCGTAGGAAACGGGGCCCGACCGTGGGAGAGCTGAATATTCAAGGGGCCCCGATAAATAAAAGGCGTAAAAACACGCGAAACAATAACGAATGGGACTTAGCTCGGCTCGGACGTGTCCCCTCTCCCAACGGGAGGCGCTATTGTCGCGGGCTTTTTCCTCGCCGTCTCGTCTCGAGGCGGTTTAACAATGCGCACACCCGTCTCATGGTCTACCATAACCAATCCCTCGTTACGGTGGCGAACGAAGATGCATGCGCCGTATATTTTAACTCGCGTGTCCCGCCGACGGGCCCCTTTGACGGGCCCACTCGATACGCCTGTTCCGCGGAAACGGGATTAAGATCTGAATGGATCCGGGGAGATCTGAAAGGATCTCAAAAGGTCCGAGGAGTTCTCTCTTTCTCCGTGTCTCTCCTTTTCCCTCCCCTTCGAGGCGAGCCGATAGTTTCGCCAGGCCCGGTTAGGCTTGCACGGAAAAAAAAAGGACGGTCAGGAAAACCACAATTGCAGTAATCGTAAAACATAAAGATGAATGTAAATGAGCCGCTCAGTGCACACATCGACTAACTCCACTTTTTGAAAAATCTTAAATTTAGGTGTCAAAGCACTTGGTATAGTCATAACTTTTTATATTTATAATATCTTTCCTGATTAATAGAGATTAACACCATTAAACGGCAAAATTTGTTTGGGCATTGAATAATAAGTAATTTATTTCAGAAGCCATTTTGATTAACTCCATACTCTAATGTAAATCGTAGACGAATACCTGGCAGTATAGTATTATTGGATTATCCGTTGCGGCCATACATCGACGCTTTTTTTTTAAACAGCCGAAGATGCTTTCCCCCTTTCAACAATATGAGTAATAAAATCGCATCAGCAAACAGATAGAAAGAAGCGCAATGCAGACGGTAGTTAGTATAACAGGGATCTCTCCCGCTGAATGTTACCGTATACTTCACCAATATTACACGGACTACATATTTTTTGGTCTTTTCAACATTACTCCCTGATTGTTTTTAAAGAACTAAATATTATACCGTTATAATCAAGATGAGTGAAACTAATAACAATGTGGATGTGGAAAGCAGGGATGATTCTTCAATACGATTTATCAGCAGAAAGTCTGGGGCAAGAAGACGTTTATCGTGTTTCTCGGATTCATCCGATTGCAACGGTACAAATTCCCCAACAAACACATCGATTGGGAGGAAAAGAAGTCGTAATCCTGATAAATGGGCACGAAATTTACAAAAGCATAACGGAACAAAAGGTTTGGCATACAGGAATAGGGGAGGAAATTTAATACCTGCAAAAACATTTGTCGATATAAAATGCAGACGATTATTTTTTGGCTATTCTTTCTTATTAATTTTATATACCGTTAGATGAAAACTATAACTGTATTTATGTATTCTACATTATATATTTGAAGTTATATTATAATAGGAATTTTAAAAAAGAATCTACGTTACTTCATCGCATTTCTCAACTTTTTGTTTTATGGAGTTAATCAATGTGTGCACTGAGCGGCTCAAATAGTAACTTGATTGCAAAAAAATGCGTTTTGCTTTCTGAATCGGGCTCTTTTCGTAATGCAGGAACTTGTACGTACCACCGTGCTGTAAGAAGTTTCACTTGAAAAACTATTGAACTGGGACCGTGAAGATGTTTTAGGTTAATTCCATATAACAACGTGTTACTGGATCCTTGATACTAGTCTCATCCCAGAAAAGAAACCCTGAGATGGTCAATTCTTCGTTTCGTCATTTTTCTCGCGTCGGGATTTATAAAGAGGAAATATGTCACCAGGCTCGGTATTAATTCGAAAAGTGAGATATTCCGAGGTTTTCGCGAGGCTGGTTCCCGATTTGGAATTGCGCAAACTGCGGCCATAAGTATAACCGCGGGATGCCCGATCCTACCCACAAATCCTCCACACCGATTCACAAAGAAAGGATTAAACGGATATTCGGATATAATATCCGCCCCTCCGTGAATTATCACTTGGTGTAAGTCAAGGCGCCGCGAAGAGTTACGATTTGATGTGATTTAATGGACGCACGTTAAGTGCGCCGTGTGCGTACCCCCGGTTAAGGTGCACGCGTGCGACGCACCCACCTGAGAGATATCCCGGGTTATCGTTCGAGTGACTTACCGTTCACCGAGAAATCCCCGCGTGCGGATCGTCCGCGTAACGAATTACTCGATCTTCTTTTCGTCTTTATGCCCGCGGATTATTCCGCGTAACACCGTGTTTTACTACTTACGCATGACAGAGGCACTTCATTTCCCGCAAGGTGGGTGCCAACGCGAGATGCTGCTGGATTTATTTTAGATTTCTAACTCGTGTACATTGGACGTATCGGATAGAAAATCCCATTTCAGAATGATTGATAAGAGCAAGGTAACTTTGGGTGATAAGGCCCAAGTTAAAAATTGTTTCAAATGACTGGATGTGGTTAAGTCCTGGCTATTTTTTTTTTTTTAGATGCATTTAATGGAGCGGCCCGCGAACGCGGTGTTTTATATCATTTTGAAGTGAAACGGGTACAGATATTTGCAATACCGGATAATGCCTCCTCGACTTTGAACCTCATCTCGCGAGAGATATTTAGCAAGGGCATGTACCGAGGATCTTCAAAGTATCCAAATCAAGATCCAAGATAGCAGGTGAAAGGAAACGTATCTAGATCCAAACACGAGATATATCGAGGGGAGAAGTGTGTTCAGACATGGCGTGTATATCTCGGATACCTGTACCGAACTCTCCTGAACACTTCTGAACACTCCCGAACACCGGTTAAGATGTACCCCAGGTTGATCGATTTCGGAGCGGAGTAAATAGAAGCCAGATCCTCGGCTAATGGCGGAATTATTATCCGTCCCGTTCCCCAGCGATGATCCCAAGAAGAGGACCTCTTATCTCGCTTTACACGGCCGTTATCTAAATTGCTCATCTCGCGGGACGTATCGATCGCGCGTGTAATCGATCGGCGGATCCCTCCGTGAATAGATCACCATTATCCTTGTAGGAAGCCTAACGGCTTCCGTTTCCCCAATTCGGCTGCGCGAAAGAGAAAGAGAGAGAGAAAGGCGAACGTCCTCTTTTGGATCCGCAAAAAGGGACAGCGCGAGCGATCGATTAATGTCTCCCGGGCGCGCGATCGATTATCGATAAATCGACCGCGCGGTGGAGGGCGAGGATCGATCGCGGGTGTCCGACATTCGCCTCGACGTGGGCCAAATTAATTGAAATCCTTACCGGCGCGATGTCGGATTACGGGCCTCAATTATAATCCGTATTGGCAGCGCGTCGATTAAACGGCCAGCATAAGTGATCGATTATCGCGACTCGCCGTATCCGGCCTGAAGTCAGCGGCCGAGGACTCACTCTGCGAAAAGGGTTCGTCGACATAGGCGAAGTGTCTCTAAATTCTTTCTTCTTTCGCGAAAATGGTCGATTTTAGGAAAACTTAACGGAAATCAGGCGTTTAAAATCCTCGAAGTTTTATACCCGATAACAGCACGTGATAGGTATTTCATACAAACAGGCTTCATCTTTTCTGATCGCTAAAGTATGTGGAAGTACACATGAACTGCCTTTAACTTATGCCTAGGATCTATAATTTTATTCAAAAACCTTTTCTTTTGTTCTCTTCTTCAAGGTGATGTGAAAGTGGCGTCGAAGAGGTTTTGTTTATAAAACTTTTCTCCCAACTCGATTTATCGAATAATTTGAAACTTTACAACGTGAATAGGGAGACTATAAGGAAGGTCCTGAAACTCAGGAAATTTCAATTCTTTTCAAATTTGTTTATAGGTATTTTAAAAATAGTTTATAAAAAATGAAGTTTCGCGAGTTTCAGGACCTACCTTAAGGTCTCCATATTCACGTTTTAAAGTATGAAACGATTTGAGACACCCAGTTCGGAGTTTTATGAACGATTGAGCTTGCGGGTACCACTTTCACATCCCCTTAATTAGAATTAGATGCAAGAAAAGGATACTTTCTGGGCGCTCATACGATGAACGTTAAATAAACATAGGACCCTTCCTAAGGATATGAACTCCGCCCCGAGCGCGAAATGCTTTGCATTTCATTTTAATAAAAAATCTGTACATTTTTAAAAAACTCTTTCGGAGATCCGATCGATCCTTTTTTCCCGGCCACCTGTGGCCGAGTCGAAATCATTTTCCAGGCGATGCACCCTAGATACTTTGTCCGGATAAAAAGGAACGGATCGATAATCCTCCGTAGCAGAGGATATCGCGAATTATCTAATTTTATCATAATTATACTTTTATGTCCGCGAGCTTGCTTATTAAGCTCCGAATTTTAGCCCTCCCTATTCCATCGGCCCTCTTAGAAATAGCGTCGATCATTATGGCTTTCTAGCGCTCTCTACCATCATTGAAGTCTCCCATCTACCGAGCCATAACCATCGAAGAACCCTAACTACCCTCGATTTTTCTATCGCCCGAGTAATTTTGATTTTTCTCTACCATGAGAAGAATTTTGTTGTTCCACTTTGATTAGTCAACTTTCGTTCCGACATAATTTACTATCGCCAACGATAAAACAATGCATCACATTCTTTGTTACGAAATCGGCAGAAAATTATGACATATAAATGTGTCGATAACTCGATATTCATTCCATTTAATACGAGAATATGAAATACCGACTTGGATATATATTTAGAAAAATGATTATTACCTACAATATAGAATTCCTAACTAATGTACGAAGAAGGATAGGGTGCAATTTGACGGAATGACTGTAATAAAAAATGATAAAGCAACCAAATGAATAATTAAAAGTATTCCATGTATCAGCTGACTCTCTGTTTGCCATTCGTCACTCGAAGTAACCATCGCGAGTATGTATTTCATGGGACAATTGTTTAGCTTCGTCTTGCATTTTTCAATTGAAACGTCTCGCCAAGTTGTATCCATCTCTGTCGTAGAATCGATCTAGAATCGATATCCATCTGTCGGCATGTTATGACGAAGCCTCTTTATTGTGTTGCAGATATGAGGAGAGGCACTACGCTTTCGAGAGGTATGCCATACACAGTGTACACGTAATATCGTAGCCGCGTGCATGCACGGACTCATTGCTCGTTACCTGTAGACTTTTCTGCCCCCTAGGTGTATCGGCTGTGATTAATCGATCAGTTTATGCACGAGCAACGCGTTCACTATGTAAATGCAGGAAGCTCCCGCCACGCACGGGGTGTTATATGCTGTTACTCGGCATAATAATATATACATATATATGTTCGAGGAATGCACAAAAAACAGCAAAGAAAGTGAAGTAACGTTAATTTCACGGCATTACGTTTCATGCGCGAGTAGAGCTCATTGATGTGCCCGGTGAGAAATGGGCAAGGTAGATTTAATCGCTCACGGAGATTATCCATTTGAAGCAGTTTATCAACTTTTTAAGAACGATTATTAGCTGCATGACTTTAAAATCATTTTCTGCTTGATACCTGTTGCATTCAAGCGGTGATAAAAAATCCGATCGGACCAGAACTTCAGGTGCAAGTGGATGTACTTATATGTAGTTCTAGGTACTTGGTATTTTCAGAAGCTAACATTTTTGAACGCGGTATTTTTCTAAACGTCTTCAATAATCGGTATCTGCAGATGAGAACACAGTGTTTTTGGAAATATATTGAAACATCCCTAGTAGCATAGAATGATTTCTAAATATTTCTTTGTAATCTTTGTTAAATATCTCAAGCGACAGATTTTTAAAGATTTCTTGCAGATTTCATTCGAAGATATCTGAAATATTTCTTGAAAATCTCAATGACATATTTAGTTTCAATAATTTATGAACATGTAATAAAGATACATTTTTTACTTCACGACTATTATCGGACAATTCATTTGGTATCAAAGAACGCGAGAAATTTTTCTAATATTTTCGTCCCGCTATTTCGTTATGGGAGCAAAACGTGTGATTCTGATTTTTAAGTATTTTTAAAACAGGTTTAATGTGTCAGGACAATTCTTAGATGATCAGGAGTGACGTGTCAAAGTTTCGGACAGTTTGGTCCAATACCCTCAAAAAAAAGGGTTGTATTCGAATCGACTGATTTGAAGGGGGTTTCACTTCACCTTAAAACGTTCCTCTTGGTCATTTGCTCGGGCGTCCCCGTTGCAATCAATACATGATCAAATCCTTGCTCGTTCGCGAATGTTTTAGACTCATGAGATGTAAAGGCAATCCCACGATCCGTGATCACGCGTTTCGGAGGCCCGTATGCTCGGAAATAATCATTCAAATGTTTTATAGTTTCTCGCGAGGGTCCTTATCCTACAGTTTTGCTGAAGTAGAAAAGATTCTATGTGGGAGATTCGACGAACGCACAAAGGGACATTTCTAATTGTGACCATTCATTCGATGAGTTAGGACGAAGTGCTGCACTGTGCACTATTACCACCGTTGTTTGTAGGTATACAACGGTTGGCTCCTATTGTCACGATCCATTAAAACAACGGTAACAGAATTGATACCTACATTATGTACAATATGTGTATGAGCCCGCGAAGAGATATAGATAAATTTAAATGTATTACAACCCTATCATTCATGTTTTAGAAATGTATAGTCAAATAGAGTCTAGAAACATTTCAAGTCGAGGATTCTTTTGGTCGGACGAAGCACCCCGAGGTAAGACAACAAAGGGGTCTCCAGGATCAGCTGCATGTACCCCCTTTGAGTAATTGGGCCGATAAGTGAGCCGCGCTCGCCGCAAATAATAATTCTATTAAGAATGTAAATGAGGCGAAATTTCAGGCAAGAGGTAGACAAATATAATCGTTACTCCCCGCCATTCCCTCCACTCGGCCGGATAATAATGGCAATTACGTGCATTCCTTCGTCCCGGGGCTCCGTTGCGTCTTAATGGATCGAAGATTCGCATGGCTGTAATTTACCTCGGCTCCTCTCGGACTTTAATTCGAATGCGGTGCTCGCGCATCGCGGAATCGCATCATCGAAAATCGGTACACGCCGTGCATTCCGCGTTTATCCGATCTTCGTGGAAGATCGTCGCGTCGTTCCGATTCTGAGTGCGTTCCTTCAGTCTGTACCGAGGGAGCACTCGACAAGGAAAAAAAGTTAAGGACAAATTAAAACGCTCGAGGCTGGTTCCTTTTTTAAGGTGATACGAAGGGGTCATTCTACACATATAAAACGTGAAAATATTTATAAAACTTTTTTCCAAGCTGGGTGCACCAAATCATTTGCAATTTCAGCACGTGATTATGGAGGCCCTAAGGAAGAACGCGATGCTCGTGAAACTTCATTTGTCACAAAAATCATGTGATTTTGGTTCTAGTCTAGGCTGAATAGGATAAAGTATTTTTTGAAAAATTAAATTTCACAAGCATTCTTCCTTAGGGCCTCCATAATCTCGTGATGAGGTTTCAAATGATTCGGTGCACCCAGTTTGGAGAAATGTTTTATAAATATTTTGACTTTTTCCTATGTATATATGACACCTCCATATCACCTTAAATTATCGACTTTTTACGCTCGCTCTCTCGTATTCGTTTACATTTACGGAGATGAAAATAATGTATCTTCGACTCTCCTTTTTAGTGTCTTCAATTGAAAGAGAACAGAGATTGTGTGGTTGATTAAAGAAAACATCCACGCTAAAAAGAAGTATGACACCCACTGCATTACAAATTGTCCACTCAAAATTATACTCAATGGAATTTTAAATAATAAACTGCAGCTATCTGTGAAATTACTTACACACATTTAAGAAACCAGTATTCCCATTGTCAACGGAACCTCGCCTTCGGGAAACATTTCTCTAATTATCCCGTTCAAAGCCCCGATCTTTCCTCGGGTTATCGGTAAATGGAAGCTCTCCGAGGAAATATTATCAAGTATAAATTTTATCTACATAATGCATTCCTTTCAAATCTCACGTTTTTCTATTCCGAGTAGCTTTGAGCCTTCCACGCAGTGTCGGAAAAATTCGTCCAATCCGCGAACTCAATGCCCGACACGTATCACATAGGGTTGCCAACTGATTAGAATTTTCCCTGTGCGTATCTGGGCACAGTTAGTATTCATTGGTATCGCAGACGCTGATTGCTATTCGCATTAGTTGTCCTCCTAGACAGTGCGACCTCAAAGGAGTGGCTCGCCTATGCGACCTGCATTCTGCGCCGATAAATCTCACTTTGGGAATTGCTCTCTCGCAGTAATCGACGGCGATCGCTCCTTACAGAGATTTCGTCGAGGACCAGCCATACACGGATTAGCATAATTCCCGCGTGTACGCCCGACGCATTGTTTTATCTGGATCGATCATCTCCCCCTAAACGCTTGTCCCTCGTTCGGGACCAATCGATCCTCGTCCATCGATTATCTTATTACCTTACCGCGGCGCACTTCCTCGCGTCGTGTCGCACCGATAGAGAGATTATCACGGGATTATCATAAACATTGGTTGAAAACGGAAAAAAGGACGGTACATGACTACCCCTTGCCTAAACTGAATTGTAATTAGATTCATTTCGGAACGAGACATCGAGCACGGTCTTTTGATCGATCGACGAACTTTGAAGATCGACCTTGCACTTGCTTTCTCAGGCATATATATATATATATATATATACAACGTCAAAATATTTATACAACTTTCCTCCAAACTGGGAAGAACGCGATACTCGTAAATATTCATTTTTTCACAAAGAATGTGATTTTGGTTCTAGTCTAGGATAAATAAAAGAAACTTCTACGTTGAAAAATGAAATTTCACGAGCATCGCGTTCCTTCATAGGGCCTTCATATTCACGTGCTGAAGTGTCAAATGATTCGGTGCACCCAGTTTGGAGAAAAGTTTTATAAATATTTTAACATTTTATATATATACATATATATGTTTATCCTTTCATATCACCTTAAGGGGCTTGAATAATCTATTGAATAAATTATAAGGGGCATTTTTACCCACCTTGGGTTATTTTATTTAAGTCTTAAGTGTCGAAGAGGGGGTGACTTCTTTACCAAGTAAACTTAGAATAGATTAAAATTAAAGGTTCGTCCTCGAAGTCCTATCAAAGAGACCTGTCGCCGGTTTTCGTCGCGTTTGCCTGGATCCATCTTAAGGACACTTTTCACCTTTTCATAGTTTCGAGTCTCCACTTGGAGCTCTCTATTGTTCCGTGTGGGAGGCTCCTCGAATACGGATTTTTCCCGAAGTATATACAAATTACTTGGCTCTGAAAAGGAGCCCGCGTACATTAACATAATCGGCGTAGCCAAGAGGCCAGGTCGGGCCCCACTGATACCCCTCGGTTATCCTTCGGGTACCCCTCGAGTACCCCTCGGTTACCCTTCGGTTACCCTTCGGTTACCCCTTGGTTACCCCTTGGTTACCCCTCGACGGTCCTCGGAGGACAGCGAGTTTCCGTAACGACGGCGCTCCTCTTTCGGTCCGCGCTCCGGACAGATCGGAGAATATTCCGCGGCGTAAAGAGACGCATGAATTATGGATTCGTAAATGAGAAGAAGGGGGCCTTCCTTGGGAGTCTTAAAGCCGGCTCGCGGCCACCTATAATAGCGAAGAGACAAATAGTCGGGGGGATAGGAATATAATGGACCGCGCTCCCGATACGCGAAGAGAGGACCTCTCGCCGAGGCGAGGGCCGAGAGGGATGCTGGAATGCCTTTATGTACCGTGGACTCTATGAGATTCTTCCGAAGGCGCCTCGATTTATAAAATGCCTTTTCGGGCCGCTGCTTAGAGGAACCCCTCGAATCGTCCCTACGGAAGCCGACGAATCCGCCAAGGTCCCTCTCTTCCCGCGAAATTCGTGCATTTTTTTACGTGGCGCAATCTCGAGGCTCGAGTTAAGGGGTTGAATCCGGACGGGGGTGAAAACCGAAGAGCATACGGATTTTCATCGCGGGAACTGCCCTCGCATTTTTTTTCTTTTTCCTTTAAGGCGGTCGTACCGTGTGACAGGTTCAAAAAATCGAAAAATATTTTATTTGATAAATTGCTTCCGTAATATGTCTTAAATATGTAGAATAAAGGATTTTTTCAATATTCGAAGTGGGTGGGTGGTTACAGACGTAGAACGGGGCAGGTGTTCAGAGAGAAGGGGGGAGCACCGGAGTATTCGTTATGACGAATTCAATGAATTCAATTAATACGGCTGCTACCTAATACCTTTCTGACTAATGCTCATGTAGAGGAGATATTGAACTCATTGGAGATCCTATGTTAAATGATCAGTTTAGTTTTGGCTTGGCGTTCGAGTGGCCGGTATTTAAAAACTGCACTTTTTAAATTGGCTGGCACGACTTCTCAAAAACTCTTGAATCGGTTTTGCTCTAACTTAAATGGTATGTTCAGTACCCTTATAGTTCTCGACCGGACTAGGATAATTATGATATCTGTCATAGTTTTTTTTTGCAAGTTTAAAAAGTCGGAAAAAGAAAGACAAAAATCGGAACTAAATTTTCAAAACCATGCCAAAAATTTAATTTTCAATATTTTCATTTAATCCTAATTCCGATTATAGCCACAGGTCTACGGATTAAAACGTCATTTCATTTTTTGATTTCCGACGAACAGAACACCCGGAATCATGTCAGCCGTCAACCTACTTATTTTTTCCACGTGTGTCATTCGAACGCTGTAAAGTCGATTCCAATCGATATTTTCGCTTGAAAAAAAATTCCGAGTGACTGTATAAATGTTAATAAACATATCGTAAAAATTCCAAGATTGGGTATTTCCACGGTTCGTTAGAAAAAATTCACAAAGAAATCGAAAAACTACAGCCGCCACGTTGGTTACTTATGAATTCATTATCAATTACATATTTATAACAGATATATGTATTCGAAAGGGAACCGTTCCAATGTTCCCTCCGATATTAATATTTTGGATTAATAGAAATTAGACCCTCTTTTGATATTCTGACCATAATCTCCTCCCGGCAGGATTTAGGGGCCCTTTAAATTTTTTGAATGCGCGACATCGGATTGCAGTTCTACATCCATATAAATCGCGTGGAATAAAGGGTTAATTTCCTCTCCGCGAGGTAGCCCATCTCTCGAGACCGGGAAGAGGTTCGGGAAATGATAAATCCGGCTCATCCTCGAAGGAGGTGGACCTTTTCTCCCAAGACACGAGGCGGCAACTCGGCAGGTACGTCGGGGTCCTTGACCCCCCGAGGACAGGAGAAGAGAGGAGACATCTTTCCGCTCCTCTCGCGGGTTAGCCGAACAAAACGCCAACCCATAAAAGGCGGCGGTAGAGAGAGAGAGCTCGGCACTCATTTGAAAAACAAAAGCATTCGTTCGCCTCGGCATTATAATACCGAGGACGGGTCCGGAGACCGGCGCGGCGCGTCCACGAGGAGTGCGCGCACCGAGCGCGTACTCGCGAGTCCTTACGTACGCACCTGACAATTCGAAATCGCCCTGCCCCCCTGCCCCCCCGGCCCCGGCCCTCCCCCACGACCGAGGTATGTCGAGTGCACAGCACTCTGCACTTACCGTTTTTACCATAATCGCATTTCAACCTCGATCAATACTTATATATGATAATCGGCCAACCCGCGTTGTCGCTATTAAGACGCGTTTTTAATAATGTCCATGCATTATGTAAAGCCGCGACGGCAGACTGCGGGTAATTATTCTTTCATTTACGAGGAGGGGTCTACAGGGTATTCCTTGTCGCGATTTTCGGCCCTTTTTTATGACCGCCTTAGAGGACGTAGAGTAGATTTCGAGTTTTAGAGATATTTCAAATATGACACGGAAACGTATGCGTACGTCTCTTAAGGAGAAGTGAATCTCGTCGAGGAACTTGATTTACATCGGGGAAAAAGATTTTTCTACATATCTACGTGCCGACGTTTGTTTTTATACCGACAGCTGTGTCGAATTATATTGGGTATTGTACTAAATGACATACCCCATATGTCGTTTTCCTACAATAATTATGAAGAAATCGAAGTAAAACTCTAGAAATCCTCGGAATTCGT
Source organism: Orussus abietinus (assembly GCF_000612105.2). Lineage (NCBI taxonomy): Eukaryota > Metazoa > Arthropoda > Insecta > Hymenoptera > Orussidae > Orussus > Orussus abietinus. The sequence continues at coordinate 63,532 of NW_019394463.1, forward strand.
GGTTTATGAGGTCCTAATTGACTGCAGAGGGACCCCTTGTGCCATCTGTGATTTCCGTGTCTACTAAATTTTCACTCTGAGACCTTGTATTCCCATCGTTTTAGCATAACAGCGCATAAGACACTTTTTTCGCCTTTATCTCGTTCTAATGCGGGTTTATCGATTACCAGAGTGTTCTAAATTGTTGTAGAATTGTCCTGACACGTTTGTTTCTCATATTAGAGCCTTCAAAAATGATATACTGTTCGAAATATGACTCCATTTTGGTTCTGGTATGCGTTGAGATAACAAATTTTTTTTTTTTAAATCCAAATTTTGAAAGTCTCAGGATAATGCCTAGGTGCTCGCGAGTCCTGTGTCAAAGTTTCCGGCAGTTCGATGCAATACCCTTAAAAAAAGTGTTTTATTTCAATCGACTGATTTGAGAGGGTTTCACTTCACCTTAAGGGGATGTGAATGTGGCATCCGAAAGCTCAATCGTTCATAAAACTTTTCTACGACCTGGGTGTCTCAAATCGTTTCATACTTTGAAACGTGAACATGGAGACCCTAAGGTAGGTCCTGAAACTCGCGAAATTTCATTTTTTATATACTATTTTTAAAATACCTACAAACAAATTTGAAAAGAATTGAAATCTCATGAGTTTCAGGATCTTCCTTATAGTCTTCCTAATCACGTAGTAAAGTTTCAAACTATTCGGTAAACCGAGTTGGGAGAAAAGTTTTATAAACAAAACTTCTTCGACGCCACTTTCGCATCACCTTAAAGTGCTTAAAGTTTCGAAGAAGATTGTGCGCACTTTGAAGTTGAAGAAGAGAAATACCTCACACTCTGTAGGTAGGTTTCACTGCATGAAGAAAAAGTTTATTAAGTGTCAGTTCGTATTCTAAATACGAATGTACTAAATAAACTTTTCCAATAAGTAGGCATACCTTATCTCGAAATTCATAACGTAGGTTAGAGAGAACCGAAAAAAGGCGATATTGATAGAATTTAGTGCATGTAGATGTAGGGTTGAAATGAATTAATCAGCTTTCCCTTTTGTCTCTATCTGAAGGTACTGCACAGAAAACCCTTTAAGCAAATTGCGGTTGGTTATAATAAACGGCGACATAGAAGGGCAAATTGAGGAGAAGCTGGAGCATAAACACCCGAGGCGGGATTTCGAGTATGTTTGTCTTTATCTCGAAACTCATTTTGAGTTTCGCTCCCGTAATTCGGTAATCCTTGGGCTTCTTGCCAATTCGTGTTGTATGCGTAACTGGCATTGAACAACTGTACCGAATTAATAACAACGAATCTTAAAATATAAATCATACTAAAAGTAGTAATAATATTTATCTATGAAAATAATTTACGATTTATTTCGAATTTTTCTCAATTTTGAGTGCATTCGCTTCGGCGAAGAAACTATCTACTATGGTACTTATACCGGGAAGGAAATCTGTCACTGAAGGGATGATCCGCAATGTAAGAATAGCCGTATTATCCTTTATCATACTTTGGGCTGCATTACCCAGAAATCGGATTAAAGCCACTCGGAACGACATGATAGGAGAGAAATCATAAATCATGACAAATGCAGTCGAACGTTACGCGACGAAATCTCTAATACTCAGTTCTTATTGTTAGAGTATGGATTCCAAACGACACTCACGTTTCTCCTGACGGGCGTTGAAATCTCCTATTAAATTTGCAATTATTCCTATGCCGTTTCCAAATGTAGCAATTCAATTTACATCATTCCTGAATTGATTATTCAACTTTCTTCCTGATCCTTATTTTCAGTGGTATTTATTTTTATCAACTATGTATGAAACTCTCCATGTGCACCAGTAATTTCAGATTACCTTATACATTTTCCCTCTAGAACAAATTCACAAAATAATTGCAAAATATTATATGACACCCGTTTTAAGGTGACGTGAAACCCCGTTAAAACAGTCGATTCGAATATGACACTAGTTTTAAGGGTATCGGACAGAACTGTCTGAATCTTTGACACATAACTTGAGAGCACCTAGGAATTATCCTGACACTTTCAAAATTTGGACTTCTGAAAACAATTGTTTAACTTAGCCAGACCAGAACCAAAATGACGTCGCGCTCTTATATTTCGATCGATATACAATTATTCAAGGCTCTAATATGAGAAACGAAAGGGTCAGGGCAATTGTACGACAATTTAGAACACTCTGATAATCGAGAAACTCGCATTTGAACGGGATAAAGGCAAGAAAGTATCTTATGCGCTTCTGCGTTAAAACGATAGCAATGTGAGGTCTAGGAGTGAAAATTTAGTAGACACCGAAATCACAGATGGCGCAGGGAGTCCCTCCGCACTCCATAAGGGCCTCAAAAACCACGAATCCAAGGGATTTCTGGAGTTTCACTTCTATTTCTTTATAATTATTATACGAAAACGACAAACGGAGTATGCCATTTGGCACAATACCCAATATAATCCGACACAGCTGTCGATACACAAAAGACGGCAACGTAGATATTTAGAAAAGTCTTCTTTACCGACGTCGATCAAGTTCCTCGACGTGTTTTACCTCACCTTAAATGACACTTTCCATGAGATTGCTTCAACCGAGGATTCCGACGGCACGTTGATCCAGTTCTCCTGGGGGCCGAAGCAATTCCTCGCCATAATTTTGGCAGTTCTTAAGGGGTGCCTCTCTTCGTGCCATTTCCGAATCCTGCACAGGTCGTTACGAGGCTTAAGGTGGTGGAAAGGGGGCGGTGGGCTGAAGAGAGCCGAAAAAGCCGAAAAAAGCCTCAATCCTCGCCACAGGCGAGTACGGCACGTGTCGACGGGGTCAGAGCTCTCGATAGAGCATCAATAATGAAACGGAAACGCAAAGTTTAGTGTCCTTCGACGGGAGGGGGTGTCGGGGGGAGGGGGCGCTACTCATTTATTCCATAAATCTGACAATAAATAACGGACATATTGAGGGGCGAGTCGAGGGGCTCGTGGAGAACGAGAGAAACCAAGGAAAAAGAGGGCGAACAACCCCCGGCAGAAGTCCGGGGCCTTTCTTCATGTCGCGGTCCCGCAAATACGCCGTAACGCATTTAAAATGTATTGAACTGTCACGGGCCGACGGTTTTCCGGATTTTAACATTTCTCATCGGGCTCCCGGAGACACGGCCCCGCGCGGATTAGTGGCTTATTGTTGCTCTAAGTGTGTCGGCCAGAGGGGAACGCCCCCGGAATCCCGTCGGGGGTGGTCGCCCCCTGGGCGCAATATCGCCCGAACCTCCGCCTTGCCCCGAAATACCCTGGCGAATCGGGTGTCCATCTCGATCTATGTTTACGGTATTTACCGTTTTAACGAATTCGTGACCGCTCGTGGTTCCTGTTAACACATTCGCGACCGCTGCGTAGAGCACGACGGTGTACTAACACGCAAGCTTTAAGGTGATATGAAAGGATCATTCTATATATATAAATATAAATCGTAAAAATATTTATAAAACTTTTCTCCAAACTGGATGCACCGATTCATTAGAAACTTCAGCACGTGATTATAAAAGTTGATATGAAAGGATCATTCTATATATATAAATATAAATCGTAAAAATATTTATAAAACTTTTCTCCAAACTGGATGCACCGATTCGTTAGAAACTTCAGCACGTGATTATAAAAGTTCTAAGGAAGAATGCGACGTTGATGAAATTTCATTTTTCGAAAAAAGGCCTTTTTGGTTCTTGTACAAGATAAATACAAATTTATTTCGAAAAATGAAATTTCACGACCATTGCGTTTTTCCTTAGGACCTCCACAATCACATGAAGTTTCAAATAATTCGGAGCACTCGGTTTGGAGAAAAGTTTTATAAATATTTTGACTATTTGGTATATATATGTCACTTTCATTTCACCTTAATATTCTGTAGATGGACTCCTAAGATTATATAAAATTTGAACATTAAATTCATATGTATAATATCTATATTACCTATATAGAGTTTTAATATAACGGTATATTTTAAAAACTGTTCACCTGAGATATTTCCGAATCTTAAATAAAGGCCCCATTAAAAGCTCTTTTTACACTTCGTAATCCGATCGCAGACGAAGATAATGCCGTGCTTTACGTGGTCATGTTCCAAACGCAAGAATCATTATTACGCGACACGGCAGGGGATAGATGATATCGTAATGGCGTCATTAAACGATCATTAGTCCGCACGTCATACAAGAGATTCATTCGGCCTTACCAAGATCGAGCGTATTATGATCGCGTTATGAGGTTCCGAAAATATTTGATCGAAGAGGGCGAAAGGTAATTCTTAAAAACGATCTTTTAAATAAAAATTAATCCTCCCCCCTAAATGATTAAATATTAAAATTCTTAATTCGCCGCGGAAAAGGTACTACAATATTTTTCGTAATAAAATATTAATGCGCGTCCTCGATCGATTGCAATTATTTTTCATTATCGACATCGCGGTCCTTATGTATATTGTTTCTTCGCCCTGGCAAGATTTCCATAATTCTCTGGAAATAAAAAGAAAAGTCTCCCTCCCTCGGTCGACAAATATCGCGACGATTCGCCGATCTCGCCGTTCCTTTCCTTTTCTTCTCTCATTTCGGCGAAGTATCGAGTCGGAGTGGCCATAAAGTTTCCGTCGGCTTTTTAATAATTCCTGCCGCGTACTCTAATGTCCCCGGCGCCTAATTAATTTATATACCAAGTAAGGCCATTAAGGTCGGCTCTCCGTGCAGCCCGGGCAGCGAAGTTCCGACTCCTGATACGAAAACTTACTTCTTAAAAAAAAAAAAAAAGAAGAAGAAAAAATAAAATAAAAAGAAGATGAAAAAGGTAAGCCGGGGATTCCGCCGACGGAAACTGATGAAATCTGGAGGATGTATCAGCAATCGGCGGTTTATTCGGGAGATCGCAGGGGGATCTGAAAAGAAAAGTACCTCGAGAAGATAGAAGGTGGAAGGTAGAAGGTCAGGCTATATCAGCGAGGAATCGCCATCAAAGGGAGACGAGGTCGCGAAGGGTTCGATTCTCCATCCAGTTGCGTAGGTTATGCTGAACCCGACAGATATTGACCTTGGATTTCCTCCTCATTTTCATAGATTCACATTTGCCCCTCGTTTACGAGGGCTCCGGCATCGACCTTAATATACAGAGGCGCCCGACGATGTTTCGGTAATCGGTACTTCCGGCGATTACCTCAGGAGGGCCTGCATCCCGAATATCGCCGATTATGTCGACGCATAATCGGGATTTAATTTATTTCTCCTCCATCTCCCCCCATCTCCTTGTAGCGATCTTTATCGACAGGGTGACTTGAATTAGAAATTACGGTCAGGCTCGAGAAACGCCGAGGCGTGTATGTAAATTAATACCGCACTTTATTTCGAGTATTATTTAATATACGCTTGCGTGGAGGTTCATTATCACTCGGCTGAAAAGTGATCATCGATGTACACCTTAAATATCTGTATTCCGCTTTAATTACCTGCAATTCAGCTCCCGCTAATCGCGAGTTATACTCTCATTTTCCTTGGCTAGTTCTTGTTTTCTATTATTTCCTATTCTTTACCTCCTTTCTCGCATAATTTACGTAATGCCGGAGGAGAATTTCCATTCGCGGCACGCAAAGCCTTTGAACTTTGCGCGGCGTATATCCATTCCGAGGCGGTCGCCTTAATTCGGTCGGTAAGGCAATTCCCTTGAATCGAAGCCAAGGAGAGAGGAAAAGAGAGGGTGCCAACGTAGAGGGAGATCGACCCGCCTAATCTGCATCGGCAGATTGCTCCGAGGATTGACACGAAGAAGTTGTCCTGCCTCTCGGAGGTGGTTACACTCGACACCTCGGTCTTGAGTCCGACCCTCGGTGATCTTAACCCCTTGGTGGTTTACACCGACCATCCTTGTCCTGCCCTAACCGAGAGGAGCGAACTCGATGCATAAATTACTGCACTTTAATCGAGGATTGCTGTCTGAATTAGTCGGCAAAAGCTACGTGTCCATGGAAGAGTGGCTCTCTAAAGTAACTTAATTACTCCGAGGTGCATGTCCAATTAACCCTTTCGTTACCTTGGACGAGATATCTCCCGACCCAATACTGGCCGATTAACGCTTTTGACGAGATATCTCGCGATCCGATAGTAGCGGATTAACGCTTTTGACGATAATCTAGCTTTCTAGCACCAATATTTTGACATTCCAGATGAATATATTTTATAACTAATTCTATTCGTATAGCTAAAAGGAAGAAATAAATACAGTTTTTATTAATTTGGTAAGTATCTTAATACAAAATGGCAATTATTTTCTTTCCGGTGAATTAATTTGACCCCTCTTATACTATATGCAGTTGTATGACGCGTTGTTTTGACGCATTCGCAAATACTACGATATTAGTTTATGTGCCCACGACCAGAGGGGGCTTTGGTCGCTTCAAAACGTCACGCCATTTTGTAAGATATCAGCTACCCCGTTAGTATATAGATCAGTGATCTCACGATTAAAAAACAAAGGAACTGTAATTTTGAAACTCGAGAAGCGACCAGACAATCATCCACACTCAATGACACTTAAGAAGCAAATAAGTACACATAAATCGAGGATCCTGATAAACTGTATCAAAAGGTAGAAGGCAGACGACACACTTGTTATTTCGTCGAACGAACCTTTGCACATATCCTTTGAGCAGAAGGTGCGTTTTATTGTGGGACCCGTTATAATGGTAAAAGTGAGATATCTCTATACAGTATTGGCAGCTGTTATAGGTTAAGTAAAACGTGCCCCGGCCCTCAGATTTCTCCCCGTGACGTATCCGTCCGGGAAAAGGGAACAAATCGACGGGCTGTTATTTTGCACTAATTAAACATTTATCGCACCGAATGGGTGGAGATTCTTTTAATTCGTGGCTGCTTATATTTATGTGCCCTCGCGCCTTCTCACACGGCTGATATACCCAATAACGGCGGGCCACGCCTCGAGTTTCTATAATTACGCGTTTAATTACCGATCCTGATATACGACGGCGATTGGCCCGCTTGATTAATTGACCGTAATACCTTTCGAGCTAGTATTATCGAGATTCCCCGAGATTGTTTCTCGGCTCGATTCGATCCACGACAGTTTGCACGGGGAAAAGCGAGCAGTATATTTGTCCCCCGTAATTACGCCTCAACTTTGGCCCGGAATTAAAACCCTAAAATGGCGATCATTTATTTTCGTGGCCTCAATATATCGTCGAAGACATCTGGTGACGTGATTTGTAACAATTTATTACGTGTCGTGTATTAAAATTAATGGTGAAAGACCTTTACCTAGAGCGTGTAAGTCTTCTCTTTAATATAAATTTCTTATACAGGAATTTAATTTAATTTTGGTCTGGATTACTCTAGCAGTAACGTTGCCTTCTATCCGTCATATTTTCGACTCGGTAATGTTTATAAGATGTTCACTACGGCACGTTGCAGGGTTACCTTATCGTAAAAATTTATTATACACGAATTTTCAATTTCGAACTCGGATTAGAAGTATGCAGTGAAGAGGAAACTCGATAAATTAGAAAATCAGTCCGTATAAAATTAAGTTATGGGGTAGAAAAAATCTACTTACAGTAAGGATTTATTCCTTCTAATGTTTAAAATATCACTGTCTATGCAGACGGATATTTAATAGTTTTCAATGTATGTCAAAGTACACGTTGAGGGATAATGACTATTTTTTCACTTGGAGGAGCACCTGGATCCCAATATACTCGAATTAGAAATCGCTTCTAGTGCCCTTAGGCGAGAAATTACCGTGGTTCATGGAGGTAAGAGAAACGAAGAAGTTATAAATCCCACTTAGGACGAGACGTGCGTTACAGGTAGGGGCTGTTACTCATAAGCAATGGCCCATAAATAACGCAATACGCCGCAACGTTGCTGAATTATACAGAGCGATTTGTAAATATTGTATCGGTGCTCGAGTGCATCTACATACGCGTATCTACGACTCGCACATCGAGGCAGTAAATTCATCTTCGTTTCGTCGACCCCGAAAAATCGTCCCTTTTTAATCTTACAAAGACGTGGAATACCAACCCTCTATTTTTAAACTTACAAACACCCCACGTAAAACTGCACATTAATACATTTCTGCGCTATAGTTCTCTGATTACTTCTGTATTTGACTTCAGTTTTTATAACCATTCTCCTCAATTGAATATAGGAAATATTATTCTTCGAAAAATGGGTATATAACGAATTTTTATAATGATAAGCCGTGTATTTAACACCAGGTTTACGGGCGTCTTTTATATACCTGTTTCTACGAGCACTCGTCAAATTGACGGGTAAACGAAAACCCGCATTTTCCGTAAAAAATCGATTTATTCAAATTAAGTCTGTATTAAACAACACTAGGCTTTACGTTTAAATAAATGATTAATAAGTAAAAAGTCCTTTTTTAAAAATTATCACGGAAATGATTGGAATGTTCGTCCTCTCATCCTCGGAGTCAGAACTAGAAAGAATGCGCATCCTTTTTTTGTACGACACACTTTTAAGAACTTTTCCTCTTCACTATCCGAAGATCCTTCTATTTCTCCACTTTCAATGCAAACTTTTACTCTCATCTTCGCCTTACACTCACTGCAACGAAGCAAATATATATGGATTGTTTATGAAATTAGCTAGTCCGTCAATTTGACGGGTTTCGTAGAGATAGGTATACTACATACAGATTTGAATAATTAGAAGGCTTAGGAAAAAATAATTGCGTGTACAAATTCTTTGGATGAAATTATTAATTTACGATACAAAAATGGTTAAAATTAATGCTATGGTTTTTTCGGCATTTCTTTTCGAAGTTTGAATTCCGTCAAATTGACGGGTCCCGTAAACCTAGTATTAAAGAACTGTTACGCATCGTGGAGCGTGAAAAATAAAAAAAGAATATATACATAAAAGTGAAACAGATTCTATTAGAAATCTATAGACGACAGAAACTTTGAATGTACATTTCCTGAGCGAGGAAATTAGACTGGTGAACTTCCGAAGGGGATGAAAGGTCCAGTCGAGTGAATAAAAGGCGAGCCAAAATGGCGAGTAAAGTAGGAGAGCATTAATCGTCCGGAGGTGGAGTAGCGCCACGCCGGGGGAATCGTTCGCACGGCAATCTTGTAAAGCGAGTTATTCCTACTAAGCTGTCATAAACGGGAGGAAATGAAAAGAGCTGCTTAATAGCTTATGTATGCAAATGCACAGTAGCAGATTGGCGCGAGTGCCCTCGCCCAAAAGAGGACAAGAGCGAGGGCTCGAAAGGGGTGGCTTTCCTTCGGGTCTCAACCCTTTCGACCATGCGTCTCTAACTGGGATTACGTCGGGGGTTGTTCACAAGACGCTGGCGAAACACTTGATGGGTCATTCGGTATCAGGGGTAAATCGGTTAAATGGTCCGTGACGTAATATCTTCCCCATTGCGGATATTTTTAATACCTAAAATCATTGGCACATATTTTAACGTGGTATTAAAACGACCTCGAAGTAAAGTAACGCGCTTCCAAAGTTAGACTACACTCGTTTCCCTTAAATATTTGTTTTTAAATCTCCTCGCGCTAAACTAATTAATTGTTACACCAAAGAGTCGATCATTTGAGTACTAATCCAGTCAGGATTGAATAAAAAAATTGCTCACTGTTGATCCGCCTGATCGTATCCTTTCGTAGAACGCATTCTATGATTTTTTTTTTTTTTTTCATTTCAACGTGCACATAAAGTGAGCCGGCCTTTCGAGTTTCTCGGGTAATGCGATATAAGGCGATCGAGTTACCAATTACCGCGCGAGGGGGAAATTTTATAGAGGACACCTTCGCAACCAATTCCGCAAGAGTTAGACTTGGAGGATGATGCTCTGGCAGAGCGTCGATCAGACCTACGGACAGTCGCTCTTCCTCGCCCACGAATGAATATTCATTCGGCGACGGCAACCCTCGTAAAACTGTCGCTGTTGAGTTTATGCTTGTCGCTTATCACTACGATTTATTATAATTTTAATTAGTTTGCCGGCGTGACTGTTCGTAAAAGGGCGTCATTTGCCGGGCGACACTTCTACGTCACGGGTGGCTCTGGCTTCCTTCTCGAGCGAGAAGACTGATGAGCATTTCGGTAGACCCATATTAATTACGCCGGATGTTTTTCTCTTAGAATTAAATGCAGTACACGGGTCTATTTGTCAGACCTTTTGTTAACTATAAGCCGAGGAGGGAAAGGATTCAAGAGACCTTGCATTTTAATTCCGTTCCGCGTACACTATGCTTCTCCGGATAGAATATATTAATTTCCTATAAGTATTCCACGCAGCCAACATATGTTACGCTAGCGGTCAAGTACGCTGTTTAATGTTTTAATTTTCATTGATTTATGTACTCGTTGACGTCAAAGCACGTTTAGATCGATTTCGGTAGGGGGTTTTCCCGTGATACGTCTTAACTGCATTAGGTTATTTATCTTTCCAGTAATTTTTCGACTAATCGTACAAACGGGGGACGGTATGTCACCATTATTGCGACAAGACCGACCTCCAGGAGCGTAATTAAACAGGGTCGGACCCTCGCCGGGGCGTCGGATCGCTCCTCAATCCGACTTCTTGATCCAATTAACGCGGGAAAATTATACTCGGCTCTTCGTTCTTAGACGCGCCCTCTCCCTGCGGATTGGCCGCGGCCTCCGATCGAGTTAGGTTCATCTTAAACAATTTCATTTACATAATAAATAATCAAACAATCCCCTTTGAGATTCAAATCAGCTTCGGGCCGCGGTGGCAGCGCGCCGCGCTTTTAATGCCGAGGAGCCCGCAACTCCAGGGGAACTTCCGTTACGAATATCTTATACTATTAAATTTAACATCAAATCCACTCTCCCCAATGGAATACGAAATGCAAACGTAAAAGCGCGCCCCATAGAATTATCGCTCTCAAATCGTTATATGAAAACTAACATTTACGGATATCTGATCGGCTGGACTTCCACCGCTTTAGAAAGCCTGATCAAAACTCGGAAACCCACCGCTCTTTCCAGTCACCACCACCAAAGAGTAGGATTCCCAGGACCCACGGAATCACTCTTTCCAGTCACCACCACCAAAGAGAGATTCCCAGGACCCACGGAATCAGGATCGCTCCGAAACGTCTTATGCAGAGTCGGACCGGCGAAACGAGTCGCGATACTCGATAGCGTCGCTTCCGGGTTCAGGGAAACAATGTCATAAATTCGGCTCTCCGGCTGCGCAAGATGCACAATCATAGAGCGAAAGGAAGCCCGGTAGCCCAGCTCGGGCCAATTGGACCTGGATTTGGCTGGGAACGGCGCGCACCCCGCCGAAATACCTCGGACACAATTGAATGCCGATCCCCTTCTGCAACTGAGTGGACATTCTTATGTATGAAATTCACGTGCGCAGATGGAAGAGTTCCTCGGTGCCGCGGCCAGCGTCGAATCCCCGGGCACGCGCGTCCATGTAGGTCTCCATACACATCCGTATATCTGTATCTTCGCATCCTTGGTATAGATATCATCGTAACGGTGGTCCAGGGGGTGGAGTCGTCCGCGATCCGAATGCGTGTGGGTGGCTGCCGCCCTCGTGGCAGGAGGGGGTGGTCACCCCTCGCGCCCCACGGAGATCAGTCGAGGGTGGGGAAAGACGTCATTATGCAAAACTGATGGTCAACCCGGTCATCCCGGGGTCCTGATGGCCACCGGGTCGCCGTATTCCGGACATCTTGCGCGGTTGTTCCCGCAAGATTGTCCGCGGCCGAGGATAAGCGGAACGGCCGGCCGGAGGCTTGCGCGATCCACCCGATATATCCGAGTCCTTTATTGAAAACCATAACCGACCGCTGTCTCTCCGCCGCGTGCCCTAGGATTACTTTTCGCAAATAGGGGGTGTTCGGTCCGGCTAGTTTGGAGCCAGACGGATTTGAGCACTCTAAAGTGTTCGACGATACGCTCGGCGGGGGTTCGCGGACTCCGATGACTCGGTGTTTAAAAGAATCTCATATGGTTTAGCAAGCGGGATGGATTTCGGAGACACGTGAAGCTCGGTACGTGCACGAAAGCACGTGAGACGACTTTTGTGTAATTCAAGAAGCGCATGCTCTTAATTGTATTTCGCGCGAAACTACCGAGTTTCCTGATTCCGCCTCTGTACTACCACGGAAAACAAAATAAAGAGTGGCATCCTCTGGGAAAGAAGAAGATCCGCCCTAAAATTCGAGCTATCCTCCCTTATTCCTGCCTTCCCACCTCGGTTGAAAATTCCCCGACTTCCGGAACGACCTACTCGAGCGCTTCCTATCCGCGTTGCCGCGGAACTTGAGTGCCCCCTTATAACGAAGAGAAACGCCCGTCGAAGGTTTACCGAGCCCTGAACAGGGAAGGAGGGGTTAACGCGACTACCGCGCTGACGTTTCCGACTTGCCTGACACTTTTAACGTCACCCTCGACATGTCCATCGCATCCCCAGTGCGCGACGACGCGGTCGGTTGGGCGGAACCGCGTCGGCGGATTTGGTGGATTAGCGTAAGTGCGAGGCGGTACATTCGGGTCGGGGTCTTAACGTAAGGCGAAGGCGCTCGTAAAGGGGCTCCGAACGATGATGACTTCCTCTCCCTGCGTCTTGGCCTCCTCCACAATGTCCCGCGTGTCCACCCCGTGGGCGCGCGTCTCCGCACCCTCCGGGAGGGTGCGAGTCGTCACCCTCGCCGACCCCTTGTGTATGCACTTTGCACACTCGTGGACTTTTATGTGACACATGTACCGACGGGACGGTTCGCGCGTATGCGTCGCGTGGCACGCACCTATATGCGGACGTACGCAGGTCCTATGTACCGTGTGCGTAGGTACCGCATACGGGAAACGCGGATGTATCCCATCGCGTCCCGTCGTACGTATAGATGAATCATTTATCGGGTCCATAACCCGGACCGGACCGGGCAGACGGTCAGTTTTATGTTGGCGCAGTAGAATTTGATCAAACTTCGTTTTGCGGCCACTCGGGGAGCAATAAGCGGCCCGCTCGCCCCTAAAACTCGAGCCCCGGAGGTCTCGTACCGTCCGCTTCCGATGAATCAGCCCTCGCTCTCCTGGAGCCTTTCCTGGGTGTCTCTGAGAGAGTATTTAGGCTCTCGATTGGGCTCTTCCCCGTGAATAAGGAGTAATTACAGGATAGCGGAACGCGATGAGACATCGATCGAGTTAACATTTCAGCTCTAGGAAAAATGTTTTCTAACGTACGCACCTGACATGGTCGGGGGAAACCGAAACGGAGTCACGTTTGGATTCTTCCAAGGTCTAATGAAACATAAATTAAGAAACTCGGTAGAGTTTCGCGCCAAATATATATATATATATAGAGGCGCGAAACTGAGACCTAGTCATTATCTGCGATGTTCAGCCTGGCGTGTCAAATTGGACAATGAATGTTGTTTTTTGAACCTCTTGAATGAGTAAAGTCAACTTTAACGAGGCCATCGAGAGTGGACGATTTTTCTGCATTTGTTAAGCTATGAACGAATTTATATTATCAGCGGTAAAACCGTGAAAGAGTTGAAAATTCCCTCGTCGATTCATACTTGAGGGAGAATGAAACGTTTTCCAATGAAACTTTACGTATTTGCGTGTTAGGAGAATCATAGAATTTTTCTTAATCAAAAATCTTCTTCGTCCGGTCATACTTTGATCACACGATATACTAATTTTAACACTGCCAAATTTCCATTGGCAATGTCACCTCCGCTCTCCGCAATTTTCGGAGATCTCGACCGCAAACCCCTTAAGTGCCGAAGACCTAACTACAGTTAAGGGTGCGCCGGACCGCCTTTATTTATGCCTCTCGTTCCCGCTAAACTGCCCTTTCGTCCTCCTTGTCCTTAAGACTTCGTTAGCAGGCATTAACCCGAGGTTTTTCTCCCCAAGGGGTGACGATGATGCTCCGGCATTCGGTCTCCGACCTAATGCCTACATTGTAAACATTAAGGTGAAGTGAAACACGTCGAGGAACTTGATCGACGTCGATAAAGAAGATTTTTCTAAATGCCTACGTTGCCGCCGTTCGTTTTTATATTGACAGCTGTGTCGAATTATATTGGATATTGTACCAAATGGCATACTCCACCTGTCGTTTTAGTAAAATAAATATCAAGAAATCGAAGTAAAACTCCAGAAATCCTCTGGATTCATGCTTTCTGGGTCCCTAATTGACTGCAGAGGAATCCCCTGCGCCATTTGTGATTTCCAGGTCAATTAAATTTTCACTCCGAGACCTCGTATTCCCATTGTTTTAGCATAGAAGCGCATACAACACTTTTTTTGCCTTTATCTCGTTCAAATGCAAGTTTATCGATTACCGGAGTGTTCTAAATTGTCGTAAAATTGTCCTGACCCTTTCGTTTCTCATATCAGAGCCTTCGATAATTGTACATTGATCGAAATATGAGCGCTCGACGCTATTTTGGTTCTGGTCTGCGATAAGTTACAACATTTTTTCCAAAAATCCAAATTTTGAATGCGTCAGGACAATTCTTAGATGAGCAGGAGTGACGTGTCAAAGTTTCTGACAGTTTGGTCTAATACCTTTAAAAAAAGTGTTGTATTCGAATAGACTGATATGAAGGGGGTTTCACTTCACCTTAAGATCCAAAAAGAATACCTTCAAGTAAGCATTTCAACCATGAATTAATTTAAGGTTCCTCTAAAATATTGGATACGTCATTGTCTAGTTGAAGGAAAGAAATATTTCCTGACCGAAAAGATTACGAACCGTTAAAATAATTTGGATGAAAACATTATATTAACATTATTTACGAAGCGCAACGTCGCATTCTGGAGATGCGATTATGCCCTGGAATTTCTATTGCGGGATGGAAGATGCGCGGAGAGATACCTATGTTTGCCTCTCCGACCACGCGAGGCGCCACGTACCGAGGGAATTGGGACTTATTTACTTCTTTATTTGTCCGTCGTACGGCCGAGACGTCTCTACTCTGGCGAGAGAGCATTATTAAAGATTCAGGATCCTCATTGCGCCCGGAAGCGCTCATAAACCGGGACGCCGGACGATTCTTTAATTTGTTAAGCGACGAGTAAGTAAGGGCGGGGGGCTCTCGTGCCTCGTATGAGGGCGAACGGGGGCTGGCCGCGTCGGAAAACGCGTTCCGCGTTGTTCTGTACCCATATAAAAGGCGCCGTAAAAAAACTTTTTCCCCATAACGCGGACTCATTTCGGGCCTCTGTACTCGCGCGCACTCGCCTCGGCGACGTTTCGCGCTACGCTTCTTAGGGGGACGGTCGTGAAATCCTTTTATTAAGTAATTTCGGAAAGCGTAATATATTCGCGAAAAGTGGAGCGCGGGAGGGTTGAAAAATGTCAAAGCAGCGCGATACCTGATGCATGGTCAATGATTGAATTTTGAGTCGTAAGTTCGACAGATATTTACTGAATATTGACTCGTATAGGATTATTCATATCCCATAGTTAGGGGAGACCGAGGTCAATTGTAACAATTTTTATGTTTTTATTTCTGTAACTAATTGTAACAGCTCTTTATGATCCAAACTTGATCCATATATTAAGTGAACCTTCCCCTGAAAGACAACGAATATCTATAGGTAGCATGATTAAATCAGTTTTATCCACTCTGGATTTAAAATAAATTGAAAATATTCAACTCAGAAAAATATTACTGATTTATGCCGCATCGCGAAAAATGAAAATGACAAGAGAGAGGCTTATTTAACAAACATGAAACGACTGCAAGATATTTCTAGTATCCATGGAAAGCTTCCACTGCTTAGTTACGCTTTTTCTAGATTTAATAAATATACTCTTAACGTTCGTTACAGTTGCTCCGTCTTAAGTTTGACCTCGGTCTCCCCTACTTCGAACATCTTCGTGTAAAAAATTTCAGTATCAGAAAAGTAATATCACATAATATTTACCGTTTATTACGGTTATCAAATTATCCTGATTTTCAGCAGGCGGTATCTTTTGACCCCGCTCATAAGGCGCTCCCGTGACTCCGGAAGTAATCGCGGATTAATATGAGCTACATCATTTTATACGGTGCGTAAATTGCAGATCGCACTATGGGAAACCTCTAGTGCCCCTTGATCGTGCTCGGGGGATAAGTACTCGATCTTTCGATAATATTTAGACCCGAGAATCGCGTCGATCGTGACGTATAGGTGCACATACGTGACTCGTTACGTATTAACCGTACCACCTGTGGCGTGTCGGTGTCTTACGTTCTGGAATACGTCGAGGGACGGGTACGTAATATGCAAGGCACGCATGCGAACGGTAATGAGCAGCTGCACGTATTAACGTTAATACACCTAAGAGTAATTGATACGAATCCATCATGTCCGCTGTGCAACCGCGCGTACCGTACAATGAGGCGCACTTCGGGTAAAATACCTCTTTCGACTCATTACGAGCATTAACGGTCTCCGGATAGAAAAGGGAGCATTTTCGCGGCGATAATTCGCGTTAAACGATCCTGATCGTTGCAACGCTCATAAAGTAGCCTCTGGTATGCATTAACATTGAAAGGTACCTATTTTTTGAGGTAAAAAATTAATTTAAAAAATATGACAATTCGCGGATCGCTGGAATTTCCCGTTACCGTTTACACATATGCGAACACAATTTCTTTACTTGACAAAAATGATTACATCGTTGCAACGCTCATAAAGTAGCCTCTGGTATGCATTAACATTGAAAGGTACCTATTTTTTGAGGTAAAAATTAATTTAAAAAATATGACAATTTCGCGGGTCGCTGTAATTTCCTGTTACCGTTTGCAGATATGCGAACACAATTTCTTTATTTGACAAAAATGATTACACCGAACGGCTGGAAATTTTTGAATTGTAGAATATTGTGGTTAACGCGGATCTTAAGGCAGTGGGCGGAATGAGGAGATTTCGGCAGTCAAGAGCTTCATTCTGGGAGAACTCGAGGTTTATGAACCAGAGTTGAATATCGCCAAGAAGTCCGGCTGGTACGAGAAGAATTCCTAGAATGTGTCGCGGGAGGACAAGACTCACCAGGGAGAGGTCCAGGAGTTTTATTAAAATGATCGCGATGCACGAATTTAATAAAAAAAAAAGAAATGGCCGGAGTCAGGGATGTCCCTCTTCCCGTCTGGTCGGGTACATAATTCCTGACTCCTGGACGGTGCACTTGGCTAGAATCCGAAAATCCTGGCCAAAAATCGAGAAAGGTAGAAAATTTGTTAAACTATGACGAATTTAAGGGTTTTTGGGCCGCTGATTTCAAATTTGTACTTTAAATTTCAAAGAAACAAAATGACGGTCTGAAAGTAACCACTTTTTGCGATAAAAGCTACTTTTAAAAATCCAAATTAGAGTATTCATATTTTCTGTAAAGAAGATTTCAATTTAATATTCTCCTCGAAAGAAACAAAATGGCGGACCGGCAGCAACCGCATATAACCACTCTTTTCAGGACAATTCTTAGACGATCAGGAGTGATGTGTCAAAGTTTCGGAGAGTTTGGTCTAATACCCTTAAAAAAAAATGTTGTATTCGAATCAATTGATTTGAAGGGGGTTTCACTACCTTAAGGATGCTTTCAAGATGAATAAAACTAGTTCTCAGGTGGGAGAAAATCATCCGCAAATCGTTACGAAGATTAGGGGAAGAACAAGGGAATTCCGGACGCCTGAGGAGGTGTCCTGCAGGGGGAAACAAACTGCATGCAAGAAAAAATGCTTGCAAGAGGGAAGTAATTTCGTCCTCGGGCGGGAAACGAAAATGACCGGAATCACTCAAAACTTTTCGATGAATGGCACCTCGACTATCCACAGCTGCCCACCGGACGTCGATGTCGGTTCAGCTTGCCGGCTTCGGTCGTAACTTCTCGCTCGAACACTCAAAAATCATCACTAGACCCTCGAAAAATGGACTCTATGAACTCGTTAAACCCGAAGCGCGTCCGAGGACTCTCCACGGAAGACTGAAAGCTCAGGGCGAATTAAGAAAGGACCCTCGCCGTGCCTCGCCTCGTTTTCGGTCGGAAAAAACCGAAACGGCGAGCGGCCGAGGGACAGCTTAGCACTTTGTAAACAAATACAAAAACCTATACAGATAAGTAGATCAGGGCTAGAGAGGTGAGACGTAGCAGAGAAATAAGACCTACTTCGAAACACCATCATATTTTGTACTTCCCCCCCGTATTCTTCATCATGACGCTTTTTCGTGTCGCGAATTAGGCTTCCCCCTGCCAAACGAAGTTTCATCCTCTGTATGAATATACGCTTCACCTGTAATCATGTTCCTAAACATTCAGCGCTTCACGTCAAATTTATCCTCACGGTATCCACTGAAAAGTCTGAAAGAAAAAAAAAAAAAAGAAAACAGTCAACGATTACCTTCAACGGGCCCTCATTGATCGACGTCAAATTCATTATGAAACGAGGAAATGCCTTTATAGCGCAATGGATCCACGCACCGCGCATCTCCCCGAGTCTCCGTTACTTCAACGATACGTACTCGCCTCCTCCGCCGCCCTAGGTGCATACACATTACATATCTCTCCACGACGGGGTACTCGGATCGGCGCATAATAGCATAGTCGGACTCCTGACCTCGCGCAAAGTGCACTCGCGCTGGCCGCGTCGGGTCGCGGGTCCTGAGTTATTGAGAGATCGCAACGCGGCCAGGATCCAGCTTGAAATTGCGATGCGCAAAGTGATTCCCTCCCCCGGCGCATCGGCGAGAGGGCATCGGCGAGTGCATCGGCGAGGCGCGAGCGTCGGCGAGGAGTCGAGCATCGGAGCGGGGCGCGCCGCGTCCCGACGCCGTTGCGCACGACTCGCTCGGCGGTATTTCATAAACTCATAAATCCAGGGGCAAATAATTGCTCGACTCGGCCTTACCCGCAAGAGATATCGGCGCTGTTGATTTAGCGGCCTCCAGAGGTCGCGGGACCTTACGCGCTCTGACCATGCTCACGCATCGGGCCCTCGCGGAATTGCCTGCCCACCTCCCACCTCTTCGCATCCAGGCGGGTGTACGCGTTAACGCGACTGCTCCTCGCATCTTTTTCCGTCTCCTGAGTATTGGCACGGTAGAATTCCCCCGGCGATCTCGGTGGTGAACGGATGTCCGTCACCGGGATCGCCGGGTGTCTCCGGTACCAACTACACAACTAATTACGAAATTAAACGTAATTAAGCGAAATTTCGATTAAACAAAGATATGACACGACAAAACACTGAAACAGTGAAAAACAGAGGAGTCAAACACGTCTCATAAATATAATACAATAAAACAAAAGGAATCGTGGTTAAGGCAAGGCTTGAAACCAACCAAAGAAAACTAACTAATTAACTAACTAACTTGGCACGGTAAAGCGAGAGGTCTGGTCGAAACTGGATGAAATTAAACGCAATTAAGCGAAATTTCGATTAAACAAAGATATAACACGATCAAACACTGAAACAGTGAAAAACAGAGGAGTCAAACACGTCTCATAAATATAATACAATAAAACAATAGAAATCATGGTTAAGGCAAGGCCTGAAACCAATTAAAGAAAACTAACTAACTTGGCACGGTAGAGCGAGAGGTCTGGTCGAAACTGGATGAAATTAAACGCAATTAAGCGAAATTTCGATTAAACATACATATGACACGACAGAACGCAGAAACTGTGAAAACACAGAGGAGCCAAGTACGTCTCAAAAATATAATACAATAAAACAATAGAAATCATGGTTAAGGCAAGGCCTGAAACCAACCAAAGGAAACTAACTAACTATCTTGGCACAGTAGAGCGAGAGGTCTGGTCATCGCGAGCATCGTCGCGTTAAGGTGAAGTGAAACCCCCTCAAATTAGGCGCCGCTAACAAGACACTTTTTTCTTTAAAGGATAGTGGATAGAACTGTCTGACACATTGACACGTAACTCGTGAGCACCTAAGAATTACCCTGACACTTTCAAAGTTTGGATTTTCGAGAAAAATTGTTTAACTTAGCCCAGACCAGAACCGAAATGGCGCCGAGCTCTCATATTTCGATCGATATAGAATTATTGAAAGCCCTAATATAAAAAACGAAAGGGTCGGGGCAATTGTACGATCATTTAGAAAACTCTGATAATCGATAAACTCACATTTGAACGGGATAAAGTCAAACCAAGTGTCTTATGCCCTGCTATGCTAAAACGATGGTAACATTATTAAGAGTGGCATAAATGTAACCAATGTTCCAGGGTGTAAATTTACATGGGAATTTCTTTCAGCGTATGATATCGCCGTTCCTTTCCTTACCGGTAAGATTAATGATACGAATAATAGAATTAATAGTACTTTTACTGGTGCTTATTCGCGGAATATCTCGAAATGCCAAAAACGAGCTAAGATACCTCCTAAGGTAAATACCCATTTTGTTTACGAGCAGTTTTTCAGAGAAATGGCTAAATTTAGGCATACTCGAGCACGCTGCTTCTCTCAGGAGCGAGTGGTCGCTAGCTGGAGCCGAGATGGAGTTCGGGGAATCCTCCTGGAGTCCACCTACGGTGGCAGTGGCTCGCGAAATGTCGAGAGAAAGAGAAAGACGCAGGGTCTGCTCTCTTCCAGAAGAGGTCCCCTGGCTTGCTTCGCAAGTTGCCGAGACGCGAGGTGCCACCAGGCCCGCCTTTACCCCATTCGGGAGTTGTTTAACGAACGCCGCGACGCCGGCGTCAATATTTGTCGTGTGACTCGAGCGCGCTCGCCGGCCACGCGGACTCGGCCCGGGTAATAGCGATGCCCTTTCGGCTGCGTTCGCGACTGCAGCCTTTTTTCCCCTTTTCTCCCTTTTTTCATCCCGAGCTCCTCTTCGCTTTTTGTTTCTTCCTCGTTGGACTGTGCTTCTTACCGCGGATAAGCCTTTTGTGCCGCGCCCGACCGTCGACGGTCGCGCGGCATGTGATTGAGATATTATAAAACGTTTAATTTGGATCGAATAATTTATTTATATATTTAGGAATTGACAGGGGTCTGGATGTACTCCTGTTGACGTTTTAGAGAGTTCGTTGTACCTGGAAATATACCGAGAAAATGAAATCAGCAGCTTCGCTTGGGATGAAAACGTTTTCTAACCCCCTTAAGGTGGAGTGAAACACGTCGAGGAACTTGACCGACGTCGGTAAAAAAGGTTCTCCTGAATACGTTCGTTTTTATATTGATAGTTGTGCCGACTTATATTGAGTATTGTAGTGAATGGCATGCAAAACTCCAGAAATCCTCTGGATTCATGGTTTCTGAGGCCCTAATTGACTCGATTACCAGTGTTTTAAATTGTCGTACAATTGTCCTGACCCTTCCGTTTCTCATATTAGAGTCTTCAATTATTGCATATCGATAGAAATATGAGAGCTTGACGCCATTTTGGTTCTGGTAAGAAAATTGTGTAAAGAATCCAAATTTTGAAAGTGTCAGGATAATTCCCAGGTGCTCACGAGTCATGTGTCGAAATTTCAGACGGACACTCTTTAAAAAAAGTGTCTTATTCGAATCGACTGATTTGAGGGGGGTTTCTCTTCACCTTACCATTCGCAATAACCTATTAACGTACTAATTTCATTGTAATGCTTAAGCGTTAGCTTTCAGGGAAGCTATTCACACGGAATTCGCAACCACGGATATGTGTAGCGTCATAGGACGGACCTCGTGAAATGTTTCCCACCTGCAAATGCTTCACGCACTTCTTTTTGGACCGAATCAGGAATTTCTGCCTCTCGTGTAACGTAAGCTCGGTCCATGCAAAGTAGCACCTTTAAGCTCGTGGTGAAACACGCTCCCACAAGGCAATGGCGGACCTCCGCTAAATTAGTACGTTATTGCGGATCCTCTGCTCTCCGCCCGGATTTACCGCGTGTAACCGCTTGCAACCACGTGTAACCACGTGTAACCGCGTGTAACCGCGCGAGTAAACCCACCCACGACTTTACGATCCCATATACCCCCGCGGATTTGTTCTTTTATTCGGGATAACGTACGCGCGAGCCGGCCCTCTCCTCGTCATATTACGTCCCGGGCCTGATCTTCCTCGTTACTTTGACACTTAAATCGTTACCAACGACCTGGGTTTAAAGCGATCTCAATTAGAGCCGCCGTCGACCGTGCGTTAATTGAATCTCGTCGTCCTTTAGCCGCAAGTGCCGGAGAATGGAGGCAGGAAATTATTGCTGTTTATTATTCTTTATTTTCTATGTTTTACCGACTGGAAAAAAAAAACCCCCGAGGTAAACATCGATGCGCCATCATTAATCGTAGTGCACGTCTGAGAATATATGTTTAATGCTAGTAAGAAAATGAAGAAACTATAACTACTACGACTTTGTCTAATATTTATTGTATATACTGAGAAAAAAATTCATTCAACCAAAGAAATATTTCTTTGAATGGTATCAAATAAATATTTTGTTAATTCCAAGAATTTGACTCGAATGAATCGTCGTAATTCCGAATAAATGTTACGTGCAATTTAATTGAGTTTATTTGGGTCAAATAATTATTCTTCGTATGCACAAAATATTCCTCTGGTTCAGTGCCATTTTATTCTCAGTGAAATTAAGTAATGATTAATGATTTGATTAATATCTTTTTCTTCCGGTTATACAACGTGTAGTCTGTAATAAAAAGTCGATAATTTTGAACAAAGTTGGGATAAATCGGCTAAATTTGGATGAGTCGATGGATTACGGTAAGCCCTGTACGACTTAAAAGTCGGTCTGTTAAAGACTTCCGTAAAGTGACGAAGGTGGACAATTTAAAGGATGCGGAGATAACGAAGAAGGTACGTCGAAAAGTCGGGGAAGGGAGTTCTACCCTCGCCTATAAACTCGAAATGTGCGGGGATTTGCACATTAAAACGAGACCAGTTAGGGCTGAAACTCCAGGGGTAGGAAAATCGCCTTCGACATCGGGAACATCGAACCCATAAACAAATCACCCTACTATAGTAGTATTTTGATATACCACAAATCACATTGGTCAATTTTTAAATAATACCACGTAATTTCGCTCATTTATATAAAATGTAGCGGTATTTTCATTTTAAATGTTTGCGCAATCGCCTGCGATCAATCTATGAGGCTTCTACATAAATATTTGTCATTTGAATTAGAAATAAATAAAACGTTATGAAAATGTAGAATTTTGTAAATATAGTACCGATTAGTATTCTTACTTACCTTAAGGTGATATGAAAGAGTACTAAGAGTACTATGAGTCAGCCTATATATGTGCCGCTCAGTGAACACATCGACTAACTCCACTTTTTGAAAAATCTTAAATTTAGGTGTCAAAGCACGTGGTATAGTCATAACTTTTTATATTTATAATATCTCAACTTTTTGTTTTATGGAGTTAATCAATGCGTGCACTGAGCGGCTCATATATATCTGAGAAGTCAAATCGTTGGGGAAAGTATTCTTCGAATTGGGTGTACCGATTCGTTTCAAATTTTACCACGTGAATGTGGAGTCCATAAAGTAGGTCCTGAAACTCATGAAATTTCATTTTTCATCAAAAATTTATTTATTTATCACGGACTAGAACTAACATGGCGTAGTCCGGGCACGTTTTCGATGTTTTACGCTTCTTGGAGACTTAGAATCGAAAATGAAGAGTTTCAGGACCTAGCTGGAATAATTTAGAATACCACAGAAATGGAATATTACAGAGTCAGATGGGAAAATATGGAAAGTACTTTCACCAACGATTGCAAGAGAATGCTGGCGTGCCTCGGGGCTAATACATGTTTTTAGAGCAAAAATTTAGTTACAGCTAAACGTCACAGATGATGACGTTGTTCCTAAACCGTGGTTAGAATAATGAATTCACGGGATTTCGACAGTTCTACATCGATCTTTTTATCAATACTTTACAGAAATGGCATATAAAACGCTTCATTTCTTATATTCATTTTATAGCAAAAATTTAGTTGCAGCTAAACGTCACAGATGATGACGTTGTTCCTAAACAGTCGTTAGAATAATGAATTCACGGGATTTCGACAGTTTTACATCGATCTCTTCATCATTACTTTACTGAAATGACATGTGGACCGCTTCATTTCGTATAATTCTCAACATACACTACAAAAGACTAACATAAATATAAATGTCGGTAACGGGAAGCGCCAGCTTACGTTACCACTTGAGTATTCAAAATGACGTTACCACCGAAAAGGATATAGATGAATTTTAATTTATGGACCTCGATTAAACGTCTCAGCGCCTTTCATATCATCTTCACCCATCCACTGCTATGAAAATTTAGAGGCAATCTTGGTACATTCGCTACCAGCTACGAGATATATCATACCTGGCGGTAGATGGATTCTTGTTTAACTAACATTCCGTAAACGATCACAAATGATAGTCGATGATAAAACAAAATCTTTGGTTTTTATTTCTGAAAGGATTACCAACAACAAAAGGATCGCGAAGAGAAACTAGAAAAAAACTGCCGCACTTTTCCTGAACTTGGCCACTGCTCAGATAAAGGGACGGACAGTGGGTGGACGAACGGCTGGTGATATAATTAATTACCGCGAAGGGAGGAACATCCCGCAAGAATGTAAATTTCGACGGACGAGTCGGCATAGGTAGAACCGCTTTTTTAACTCGATATAAACACAGACGTCAGCGACGATACTATCAGCGACCCTCTCTCTCCCACTTCCTCCCTCCGGTTCTTCCTCTCTTCGAGCCTCTCGCGGTCTCACGTTACATCTGAATCCCGCGACCCTGGGTCTCAGCCATTCGTCATGAACCGGAGTCTCCTCGCCTTTGAGTTTGGGCGCGTTTCGCCGCGGCCTGGCCGCACCTGCATCCGAGTCGGGCCCCATTTTTCCGAGATGCGTCCGCATCTGCATTTCGATCTCGCCGAATCTCTTCTCGGCTTTGACCTAGCGCGGCCGAGATGGCGAATAAATTAAAAGGTGAGCCGAGCGAGGAGTGCGCGTCGGCGGGCATCAAGAAGGTACCCTAGTAGCATAGAATAATATCTAAATATTTCTTTGTAATCTTTGCTAAATATCTCAAGCGATAGATTTTTCAAGATTTCTTGTAGACTTCATTCGAAGATATTTGAAATATTTCTTGAAAATCTCAATGACACATTTAGTCTCAATAATTTATAAGCANAAATATTATAGGGATAATATTCTAAAGTAAACGTTTTGCAAATATTTCAAATGTCTGCTAAATATTCACAAAATGTACGATGTTGATGTACATTTTGAATGTCGATGTCGATGTACGAAGGGGATTTCACTTCACCTTAAAGGATTTTAATTGTTCGCGGCTCGAGGGTGATATGACGCATTGAGGTTAAAATCAGACTGCGCGTCATGTCGCGTTCGTCACCATACGAGTGCCATCCATGCATCACGAACCGGAATCCTTTGAATTCAGGTGCGCCTCGCCGGGACCTGCATCCGAGGCAGGCCTCATTTTTCTGAGATATGCTCGCATCTGCATTTTGATCTTGCGAGATCTTTGCGCCGCTTTGACCCGAAGCCGAGGAGATGGCGAATAAATTAAAAGGTGACGAGGACACGGAGGTGACATGGCGAGGCCATGCAGCTCCTCTTCGGATGTTCCATTCTTTTACACCTATGGACCGGTAAGAATTAACGGAGTCTCCTAAACGTCGCACCTCACAAATTAAACATAAATGATAATAGGTAAGATAAACGAATGAAGGAATATTGCGGAATGAAACGAAACCAGAAAATCGACGAAGTAATCAAGAAGCAAAAAGAGTCGCAGGGACCCTGATCTGCATACTAACTGAATAGTTGATACCTATTTGTTCCATACAAAGAGGACTTTTACGAATCCAAGGCACCCCGGCGCCAACTACATATGAGCAGCGATATTGAATAAGTTACGGATACGCATGTGCAAGAGTTTTTAACCGTCAATCTCTCAATCGCAGCAATGACAAACGTTGAACTGTCAATTCGCAAAGGTAAACGTTTAAGGTATAAAGGACAGAAGAGGCATAATTTACGGATAAAATGGTGCTTAGGGCATATTGTAAGAAAACCGACCACTAAAAGAAAATGGTTATTTTCTTTCTTGTAAGTATTTTAATAAAAATGACAATTACTTTTTTTTCAGTATATTAATTTCACACCTCTTATCCTATCTACGGTTGAAGGATACGTTGTTTTGACGTATGCGCAAATTCTGCAATATTAATTTACGTGCCCATCATCAGAGGGCTTTGGTCGCTTCAAAACGTCCCGCCATTTTGTAGGATATCAGTTAGAATATAGATCAGTGCACAGGGAGTACAGACCCTATTTCAAATCGTATTCCGAGGAAGATACCACTAGTACTGTTAATATTTTCGAATTTATGGAGGTTAGGAAGAAATGTGTCAAATGAAAGTTACACGATACAGGTGTGCCCGAGGGGCTATTCACCTGGAAATCAGTGAAAACGGTTTCCTTCTTTGAGAACCGATTGCCTTTGATTTCATATGATAAACAACAATACGATTCGGTAACAAGTGACATTCGAACAAGTGACCTCTTGCGATTTCCACGTGATTTTGAGCATTAAAATCCACGATTTCCCGAATGAATACCCCCTCGGGAGGGCCCATAACATGTTGTTAACATCTTCGTTGATGGACTTGCTTCCAAGATTTGAAGGTTATGTTCGACCTTGTAAATGGAATGCTATATTTTTACATCTATGATCCGATAGCGGCTCTTCGGACGAATACAATTGCCTCCAGCACAAGGTTACTAATCATTTACAAATCCTTTACAAGTTTTTTTTTAAACTCTCCGAATGTATACCCTGTTTTTTTTCTTTTTTTATATGTTTACAAGGTTACGTATCGTTATAAGTTGCACGCAAACATGGTTTTCGAATAATACCATGAAATTACGAAAAATTCGGGATGAAGAAAAACGGGAGAATCGACGACGCAATCAAGAGGTGTTCCGAAAGGAGTCGTAATCACGGCAGAGAGCAGAGATCCTATCCCAGGTCCGATCCCGAGAAAGGCGGGGAAACATTAAATACGGCGAATGCGGCGGTAGAGTGGGAAAACTCGGATTTCGGTTTAGGGCCTCCGTATACGTGTCCTACGTGTCCATGTGTTCCCACATAGATATATATATGTATAAATATATATGTACCCGCGGGACTTGGGATGACCGCAGATGAGTTTTACGAGGTTGGCCTCGGCACGTCTCGGAATTGCCGGCACACCGCCAGGACCCTTTACGGCCTCCGCGGGGTCGTGCGGTGCGACCGGTGCGGAAGAGCCGCAGAGCCGCAGCGCCGCGTCCGGGCGCGCCGCGGTGCCGAAGGGGTTGAGCTTTCGGGACGGAACGAGAGAGAGAAGGTCGTAATTGATTACGCCATTATTAGTACTCGGACGTTTTATGGTGCTACCCGACTGCTTCATCAGCCTTACGAGCTTTCAATTAGTGGCCCACCGGCCGGCGGCTCTGCGCGACAAATCCGGACCCCTCTCTTCGTTCATGTAAATGGGATTACGGTCAAAACTCGGAATTGGAGTACGCCGGGGCGCGGTAATAGCACGAGCTTCCGCTTACCGCGTATTACGGACGTTTTTAACCCTTTCGTTACCTTGGACGAGATATCTCGCGACCCAATACTGGCCGATTAACGCTTTTGACGAGATATCTCGCGACCCGATACTGGCCGATTAACGCTTTGACGAGATACCTTGACTAAATGATGAAGGAACCCTTCCTAGGTTCTTTTTACTATGTTACGCTGGTTAATGCAACCTCCTCGTCGCCTTGCAATAGGGTTACGATTACCACAAATGGTAAATTGATAAATAAGGTTACGATTACCACAAATGGTTTCGTGGTTTTCCACTCCATTCTTTTTCTTTTTTCCGTGTGGATGGTCCGAAAATGGATAGTTTTAATCTCTCAATTTTAACCAACCTCTACACTTCTTTCCTATCGCAATTGCGCTTCTCTTCGAGAATACAATCTAACCCGTGACGGAACAAGCGGTGTATTTTTCACCAGTCGACCCGGTGAAAATACCTCTCGACGTGTTAGATATTTTTCCCGGACGCGCTCGGAGCCTTGACATCGACGACGCAAAGTGGCCCGGGATCGAGGAGCGTAATCGATAAGTGCAATTATGTAAGGATGCCACGATGTGTCGGGGCATCGTGTAAACACGATTCGCCACGGATAGGCCGCGGCTCGTCATTTGTCGTTTCGTCGGTTTACACAGGGCCTCGTTGACCGTCTGCCAAAGACCGTTCGCGTCTTCGGTGATGACTCTGTCAACGCTTGCAGTTGCTCGTCTCCTTACCTCGCCTCTCGCCTCCTCTCTAATTACGTTTACTTAACCGGGCAAATATTGATGCGAAATAATACACCTCGATTTATGTGACGACGAGCCTCGAGGGTCGCCGCGCGTCATTTCAATGCTTCGAGAGGACGAAATCAGCTCCGCGGGCCTTTCATGTCGTCGAATTAATCAATGTAAGACTTGAATCGGTCAAAGTCACATTTTGTTATCAACGATTCTCGTCTCGATTCGCGCAGACTAAATACAGTGCTCAAACAACCTCGAGCGTGGGAATGAAAATGAAGTGCCTCGTGTAAGTACGGACCGGTCCTAAACTCTTTCTGAAAGAGTAATTAATTTCTTAATTATTGAACGGTTAAGGTGAAGTGAAATACGTCGAGGAACTTGACCGACGTCGATAAAGAAGATTTTTCTAAATGTCTATGTTGTGGACGTTCGTTTTTATATTGACAGCTGTCTCGAATTATATTGGGTATTGTACCAAATGGCATACTCCACCTGTTGTTTTCGTACAATAAATATCAAGAAATCGAAGTAAAACTCCAGAAAACCTCTGAAATCACGCTTTCTGGGGCCCTAATTGACTGCAGAGGGACCCCCTGCGCCATCTGTGATTCCCAGGTCAATTAAATTTTCACCCCGAGACCTCGTATTACTATCGTTTCGGCATAGAAGCGCATACAACCATTTTTT
Organism: Orussus abietinus; assembly: GCF_000612105.2. Classification (NCBI taxonomy): domain Eukaryota; kingdom Metazoa; phylum Arthropoda; class Insecta; order Hymenoptera; family Orussidae; genus Orussus; species Orussus abietinus. The sequence continues at coordinate 92,604 of NW_019394463.1, forward strand.
TGCCTTTATCCCGCTCAAATGCGAATTTATCGATTACCAGAGTGTTCTGAATTGTCGTAAAATTGTCCTGACCCTTTCGATTCTCATGTCAGAGCCTTCGATAATTGTATATTGATCGAAATCCAAATTTTGAATGTGTCAGGACAATTCTTAGATGATCAGGAGTGATGTGTCAAAATTTCGGACAGTTTGGTCTAATACCCTTAAAAAAAAGTGTTGCATTCCAATCTACTAATTTGAAGGGAGTTTCAGTTCACCTTAAGTAGGGATTGAAAGAATTGTCGAAATCTTGATTCGGGAGTATTTCGAAACAAGCTTTTGCTTCATAGGAAATTCTTTCGCTAGAGTCCAGGGAGACGATAATGATAGTTCGTAACAATGCGGCCCCTAGTTACGGCAACGTTAATATAATAATGCAAGGTAATGGGCGCGTTAGCGAAAGGTGGTCCGATCCCCGTCTTTCTCCTCTAAGGAATCGAGAATAATTTATTGTTGGAGGTAATACATCATCGCGGATGAAAAATTGCAGATCAGCGGCGTACGTACGTATGTCGGAGAACGGTCTTACCATCGAACGGGTGGAGTGAAATGGACAAGAGCGCGGGTTAAATTAATTATGGAGGCCGGCTTGCGAGCAAACCCGCGGCCATAAACAAGTGAGATGATCGGACCGTCATTAGCTGAATAGGCTCGATAATAATATGCACCGGGTCGGTGCAACGTTTGTGCGAATGCCTTCGAGTGAATGCACCGAGGTATTGCACATCGACTTCTACGGTGCGCCCTGAAATTTCTATTGCGGCACTAAACGCTCTAATTTATATTCCTTTCTCGAAATAACGAGATTATTTTCGGATTCGGAGTGAATAATTAACGTCGATAAAATGGAAATTTTTCATTTTTATTTCATTCATTTTTGCCGAAAGCGAGAGTATTAGGAATTAATGATATTGCACCCAACAGTCGTGTACAGGGTGCAATATACTTATTTAATCCGTTATCAGAGGGTCTTGGAAATGATCCACTGTCTTCCGGTCAACGGAATTTTCAATCGCCTGGGATCGTGCGAGCTGAATCGTGCTGCTCGATGTTCGAGTTATTAATGAGCACGATCGTTTACTGTCAGTACGTCCAGACGGGCGATGAGTACGTTACGTAATCATAATGTATCTCTCATTAAAGCCCGATACCGAGCGCAAAGTGGTCCGCGGAATAATTGAAATTTAACCACCGAGTATCGCTCAGCCTCCCGAAGGATCTCGGTACTTGACTGCGCATTTCCAATCTCACGAACCCTCGGGGAAGGAACCGCTTTCGACATCTTTCAAATTTTCACTTTAATCGAGAGCAGATGAATGACTAATTCTCCAACATCTCCCCGCAAAGCTATGAAAACGATTATATACCGTTCTCTGTGCCTCGATGGTTGATTCACACCGTTTATTCGGCAACTCTGATATAACCCTATAAACTCCATGCGTTCTCTTTTGTACAAAATGAAGATATTTAAAACACGGGCCACGAGGTAGAACACACATTTTCATTCTATTTTGTTTAATGCTCTCAGCCAGCGGACAGTCCCTAGTAGCACAAAATATTTGTCTTATATTTTCTATATATTCAAGAAACATCGTACATTTTGTAAATATTTAGCAGACATTTGAAATATTTGCAAAACGTTTACTTTAGAATATTATCCCTATAATATTTGTCAAATATTACCTCCGTGTGTTTTCATAATATTTTTCTACCAAGTACACAAAACATTTCGTTTCATTTTAATACAAGTATTTTGTTAAATATTATCTGCCGAATACATTATGAAATTAAAAATATTTAAAATCAAAATCACACGTTTTGCTCCCATAGTGAAATAGCGGAACGAAAGTATTAGAAGAATTTGTCGTGTTTTTTGATACCAAATGAAGTGTCCGATATTAGTCGTGAAGTAAAAAATGTATTTTTATTACGTGTTCATAAATTAAAAAATATAATTTCTATGTATCCTTATAAATTATTGAAACTAAATATGTCATTGAGATTTTCAAGAAATATTTCAAATATCTTCGAATGAAGTCTACAAGAAAACTTAAAAAATCTGTCGCTTGAGATATTTAGCAAAGATTACAAAGAATTATTTAGAAATGATTCTATGCAACTAGGGGTCTTACTGATCCATATATCCACGTGGCAGTATTTTCAACTGTCCTTGCATTAACCTGGATAAATCCGTAAATACACTTGGTATGAAAAGAGGGGGGTCGGTTCTCGAACCTCCTTAACCCTTTGACTACGGAACTCTTTCGACATATGGGCGAAATTCAACCATGCGTGCGTGCAATTTTGGGCCAAACGTCGGACGCCTTTAGTAGCCGAAGGATTGAGGTGCTGTGAAAGTGGCGTCGAAGAGGTCTTATTTATAAAACTCTTCTCCCAACTCGGTTTATCGAATAGTTTGAAACTTTACAACGTGAATAGGGAGACTATAAGAAAGGTCCCGAAACTCATGAAATTTCAATTCTTTTCAAGTTTGTTTATAGGTACTTTAAAAATAGTTGATGAGAAATGAAATTTCGCGAGTTTCAGGACCTACCTTAGGGTCTCCATATTCATGTTTAAAAATATAAAACGATTTGAGACACCCACTTCGTAGAAAAGTTTTATGAACGGTTGAGCTTTCGGATGCCACTTTCACATCCCCTTAAGGCGACACGGTTGAAAATCCTCAAAGTTAAGGCCCCGCGAAAGCGGAGAAGGAGCGTAATTCTTAATCCGCCGACTCCGTAGACATCGCGAGTTGGTTAAGTCGGCGAGTTGCGGGCCGAGTTGAAACGGGGGCCAGCTTAAGTAGCGTATTACGGCTGTTAAACAAGCCGCATTAGGGGAAACTTGGATAGCCGACTACTCCCCGTAGGAAAGTGTAGTTGCTTTGCGCGCAATGACAGAGGTGTGCGTGCCGACACTCGTAATGAGTGGCGCGCGGAGAAAAAGGCACCCATCGCACTCGGCATTTAATTGGAGTTTACTGCGATTTTACGCCCCTCCTAGAGCCCCACGGAATCACCCATAAATCCGATTTACGATAAACGACTGGATAAATTCCGACATTTAACGTGCGTACCTCGTGCTACGGAATTGAGTACTAAGGCGAAGTACCGAAATACCAATTCGCGGGCCTCCAGATTTTACTTTTTATTACTGACTTTTCCTCGCGCGCTTATCGACCAGTTTCAGATTGTTATCAGGAAAGGGAAGGCATGGAATTACGATTGACAAACGCCAGAACGTATCGGCTCGCGTAAAACAACTGAAAAATGATTAACCATGGGGCAAACGTCGAGGGAGAGAATGAATAGCCCTTGATAGCCGAAGTTTTACGATAGATGGAAATCTGCTTATCTGTGACATTTTTCCGCGTTAAGCCTACTCCAGTGATCTACTGCGGTGCAGATCAATTGGAAAAAGGTCAGTCTGAAAGTGCGCAATCTGAACTGACCCACTGCAGGGTAAATCAATTACGATCGATTAACAAAAAAAGGTCAGTGAGCGCGATCAAAATCGCATTTCAGGCGCAACGGATAACGACAGCAAACAAATTCCGATAGTAAACGGTAATGCGAATAACATCGTCTAATATTGCGTTAAGTAATTTTTTAATCGTTTTTTAATTATCCCTTTGAGCTGGGAATTTTTCCGAACAGCAAGAGTCACGGATAATTGTTTCTAATTTGACGTCCACCACTCGAGATACGCTACAAGTATAGGTTTTCGTTTTATACCTACACGGTTAAAAAAAAATATTATAATTTCATAACATTTTTGTTGTAAGTTTTATTCAGACACGGTATACTAATTTTATAATATATTTTCTAATGCAAGTTAAAAGATATGTTATAAATGGAGAACATACGTGTAATACACTTATAGCATATGTTATAAATTCGTGTTTAACGGTACTTGATTTTTTTCCTGCAGATAAACAAATTTGACAGACGTCCCGGGCATGTCTGAATACATCTTTGCAGACAGCCCTGCCTTAAGCGCTGAAACATTCTTTTTGCATTTATCAGGGAATCGAACCAAGAATTTATGGGTAAATAACAGTCAGGTTTTCAATGATGCTACTACATTTTCCTGTTAAATGTAAGGATTTTTTTAACATTAGTTGAATACTTCTCAGAGTAAAAAATGCCGCTACAATGTCCCCCCGCCAGGGCCACCGATATTTCTTATATCTCGATTAAATGTGTTTAAAAATAAACTCATACAAACGATCATGAAACTGAAAACTCGTCTAAAAAATAATAAACATGTACAAATGACTTTCGAATATCAAGTTTATAAATTTTCTCCGCAATTGCATAAAATTACAACATGATGTTATAAAATTCTAAATTTCTTTAGAATTATTAAGATAATATACGAAAGTTATATAAGAATTATTAAAATTACATATAAAATTATAAATTTCTTTAGAGTTTTATTATAAATGCATGCTAATTCACTGTTAAAACATCAAATTTACAATTTCATTACAACCTCGCGTACTAAGAGTGTATGAATTTAATGAATTTCATTAGCAGGGTAGCATTGCGAACAATTGGTCTCCATTGATCGCACAACGGAAATAGTCGTAAGACTCGAGTCGCGTCGCGTTTAGGCGTGTCCCACCTTCGGGATCCCCTTGTCGGAGAAAGACAGGAAAGTTATAAGCATACAGGAGAGCGAGGAGCTGGGAAGATGTGACAGTACGACTCCCAGTGGAGTGATTTCGTAATGAAGCCCCTTACTTCGTGCACGCCCGCTCGAGCACTCCTGCTCCCCAGGCGTGCTACATTACTAGATTAGGTGGAGTCCTGGAAGTGCACCAACCCGCCTTGCTATCTCCGAACTGTGCGTTTCCGAGCACGTTTCTCGGTTCTGCCTATTCCTTGAGTTTGTGTACAAAACTTCCCGCCTTTCCTTAAAATTGTCGCGTTTCGTCAAGAATCATATCTATATTCTACAGAAAAATTTTCCGTTAAATCAGTTATGTATGTATAATAAGGTATTTCAGGATAATAAAGCCTACTATAACATAAAAGTCTTTTAAAATGTCAAAATATAGGGTATTTTGGGAAGGACAAAATGAGCAGGGTGTACGTTCATATCGGTCACAAACTGTAAATGTAAAACGTAATTCTAAAGAAAAACGTAGTTTAAACAGTTGTGTCCAAAACTTCCCGCCTTTCCTTAAAATTGTCGCGTTTCGTCAAGAATCATATCTATATTCTTCAGAAAAATTTTCCGTTAAATCAGTTATGTATGTATAATAAGGTATTTCAGGATAATAAAGCCTACTATAACTTAAGTCTTTTAAAATGTCAAAATATAAGGTATTTTGGGAAGGACAAAATGAGCAGGATATACGTTCATATTGGTCATTTCGGTCACAAACTGTAAATATAAAATGTAATTCTAAAGAAAGACGTGGTTTAAACAATTGTAGTATGATACTACCGAGCTTTGTTTCCCGCACGTTTGGGTAATAAGTCGGCGGTAAGATCCAACCGAATCTGCACGTTAATTTGAACAATTGAAGCAGGTAGGATTTGCACCGCGACACAGAGACGAAAATACATCGTCGTTCTTTGATTCGTTCGCGTCCAAATCCGGATGATGGTTTTCCGAGATTACGTTTGACAGTATCTCACTTTATCGCAGCGTTGAGTGATGACAGCCTCGGAAAGAAAAATGTTATCAAAAAGTGATCACTCCAAGCCCTGAAAATGTGCAATTCTCGAACCTGGGATCCGATTCTCGACTGTATACGATCAACTATCGCATACGAAATTGACAGTTTCGTATAGGACTTTCAACAGTTGATATTCTTGAGTGATCACCGCGGTTTCATATTCGAGTAATACCATGCGAATTACATGGGTCATAGCATGCGAAAGAGATAATTCGTATAGGAAAATAACACAAAACTATCGGTTTTTATGAAAGGATTGAAGATTAATATAACCATATAGGGAAAGACAGGAGAAAAAATAAACAATTGCTAAAGCGAACGTTTCATTGCTTCGGGCATTTCACAGACCAGAGACAACATTGCTTAGTAGTCGCATACGATTATCCGCGAGTAATTCCCACGAACCCAATTCGAAGAGTCCTCAAGGGTTGGTCTTACTACTCGTATACGAAATTTTTCATGCGAATCTATTCCTATGCGAGAAAATCCGTACGAATTCAAGAATCGGGCCCCTGGGCGTATGACCGTGATCTCGAGTTACCTGAAAACCATACTGGCCATCTCTGGCGATCGCTTGAAAATTCGGGAAGCAGCGGCGGTAGAGACAAACAGTCGTTCGGAGACAGAGCCGTACGTATATGGGCTCGAGATCGGACACGTGTGAATAGAGTCAGTCAGTCAGTCAGCGAAGCCGGGACGAGCCGTGCGCCGCCCCTGTAATCACAATTGAAGGCTATTTTCTCGCCGCTCTGATGATGCACTCCGATGATGCCTCGGCAGAGCGCGCATAACCTCATAGGCTCGTCCAACGGGAACATAGAGAGAGAGAGAGAGAGAGAGAGAAAGGGGGACGCGCGGCGTTGGTCCTCCTGCGAGCAGATGGTGGTAGTCGGTGAGCGGGAAATAAGTATAGGAGATGATGGTCGCTCCGAGTAATTCCCTCTAATAATTGAAATATACCCGCGAGACCGCTTGGCCCGCCGAGCGCGCTCTCTGCCTTACCGACGGAGCGCGCCGCCGCGGGAACCGCGCGGTGGACGATCGCGCCATCACGAAACGTCCGTTCGGCTCGATCTGGACGCGAGGTCACTTTTATAGATTTTATTCAAACATTCAAAGAAATGCAAAAAAAAGAACATTCCACGTGAAGAGTTTCTTTTGAAAGGGGTAAAGCTTTAATGAACCGCGAAGAGAATACATTGTTCAATCGAAAGATCAAATGAAAGGAAGAGCTTGAGATTCGGAAACGGAAACGGACGATCGTAGTGCTGCATGGAAGACTCGTAAGGAAGCTACGAGTCTCTGTCGGATGCACGGGGTTGAAAAAAGATAAGATGGTAGTTATTCCGAGGAATTACTCAACTTTTTCATTTACGTATTGGGTACCTTTACGGGAGCCGAGGAAATTTGAAGATTTTGTGATTTGGACTACATTTCTAAAAACAGAAATTTGGTTTTGGTTGTATTTTAAGTGGCTCTTTTTAAAGACAATTTATTATTGTCAATTAGTAAATATTTTCTTCCTCGTGGAGAATGTCATTTTACTCTAGCCTTATACCACTATTTATAAAGTATATCTCGAAAGATTTTTATGTCACGTGTACCACTTCTACGTGTAATATAATATGTTTGATGTAATCCCATCTATACGACCTATAATTATTCGTATATACGGGCACCATAATTGTTTATATATATAAACCTTTAGAACACCTATCCTTATATACGAAGCCACATCTTTAGATGCCAATTTTGATTTGGTCTCGACAACCTCGTATCGATGCCAGGGACCAACGAATCTCCTGGCCTTCTCCTTTTTCGCCTTTTTTCAGACCTTCGCTACCTCTCTCGCTCTTTCGATGTAATGGCCGTAAACAATGGACAGATCGAGAGGGCGGCACGAACAAAGCGGATCGGCCTGAGATCCAAGCACTCCACGGTCTTCGGAGCAATAAGATGCCGCATTCGAAAATTGAATCCATTCGTTCATTTTTTGTTATCACCCTTTACAACGGCAAATAAACGAAATGCCGAACGTTGTTACCTTGGTCCAAACCCTTCGCACCCCTTTTCGACAATTTGAAACCGCCAAAAATAGACTCAGGAAAGCACAAAACCCATTCACTTCGATCACTAGTTATTTCAATATTCTCTGTAAAATAATGTTATTCCAACTTTACAGGATTTTACCTCCCCCCGATAAGAATAGAATCCATGATTAGACCTGAAATCCTCTTGCCATATCTCTCAAAGAAAACCAAACTGTAGCCTTTCTTTTAAAATAACACGAACCAGATTTAGAATAAATTTACAGGAAACATCTCCATGCTGAAATGAAAATAATAAGCCATTTACCAAAAGTCTTATTAAGTGGTTTTTCCTTTCTTCGCAAAATATAAGTCATATCTGATAGGTATAGGGGTATTAACACTAGGTTTACGGGCGTTTTTTATATACCTGTTTCTACGAGCACCCGTCAAATTGACGGGTAAACGAAAACACGCATTTTCTTTAAAAAATCGATTTATTCAAATTAAGTCTGTATTAAACAACACTAGGCTTTACGTTTAAATAAATTATTAATAAGTAAAAAGTCCTTTTTTAAAAATTATCACGGAAATGATTGGAATGCTCGTCCTCTCATCCTCGGAGTCGGAACTAGAAAGAATGCGCATCCTTTTCTTGCTACGACACCCTTTCAAGAAGTTTTCCTCTTCACTATCCGAAGATCCTTCTATTTCTCCATTTTCAATGCAAACTTTCACTCTCATCTTCGCCTTACACTCACTGCTACGAAGCAAATATATATGGATTGTTTATGAAATTAGCTAGTCCGTCAATTTGACGGGTTTCGTAGAGATAGGTATACTACATACAGATTTTAATAATCAGAAGGCTTAGGAAAAAATAATTGCGTGTACAAATTCTTTGGATGAAATGTTTAATTTACGACACAAAAATGGTTAAAATTAATACTACGGTTTTTTCGGTATTTCTTTTTGAAGTTTGAATTCCGTCAAATTGACGTGTCCCGTAAACCTAGTGTTAACTATTATTTAACCCTGTGGCATCGATACGACGGAACGAGGCACCGTGCGAATCTTCCGATCTGCGGCGAAAATGTCTAGGTTGCGATAGCCGACAGAGAAGCCAGGTGTAATTTGCAATCCGCAGCTTTTCCGCGCGGTTCCGGCGGTGGATAGCAGTCTCGCATCCTCGCATTATACCAGATCGGATCGCACCGAAAAGTCCGTCATTAGTCAGGGCACACGCATCGAGTCGATACGCGAGACTGCGTTTATCTCCGCCGCCTCTTATCCGCGCGCGCGGATTCCGCGGGATCTCCACGTTTCGGCCGCAAGTTGCGGTGGCTACCGGTTCGCGAACTCGCGGATTCCGCGTGCATCGGGCCGACCTCTTGGTGCGTCTCGGGGAAACCGCAAGAGTTTCTAGTAAATCACCGGTGGTTGCGGTCCGTGCGAATGGATCCAGCATCCGCTCGACATTCCGATCTCTTATTGGCGGGACGTCGCGACGCCAGGTCGTATGACCATTTGATTCTCGAGTGAGGTGCTCGGCTCGAGATTCTCTCATCTCGCGCCCGTAAAAGGACGACGCGTGACGGATCGGAAGATAAACAAAGGCGAGACACGTGAGACTTGTGACTCTCTTTTAAAATGGCATTAGGATAATCCGCGCAGAACCTCTGCACGTCTAAGTTGACAGGAATAAGTTTAAGTGAACACTGAGGTGAAATGACAAAACTTATTCCGGTTATTGTTAACCATTTTAACCCATTGTTGTTCATATATTTCAATCGTGAACCATGATGAAGTTTTAGGTACCGAGATATTGATTCTGACGAGGTTGATACACCCAAACTTGGGGCTGAAAGCTCGGCAGCGTTCGTGCTTGCATATACGGGATAGCACATACAGCAATACACCCAAACTTGGGGCTGAAAGCTCGGCAGCGTTCATGCTTGCATATACGAGATAGCACGTACAGCATCACGCATCATCGGCATCTCACCCGATGATGCGAACTACGAGCTACATTTACGAATGTCGGCCCACTGGTGGTGGGCCATTCCCGAAATTCATTAGAAATTTATGGACTGCGGAAACTTAAAACCTTCAAAATATGAAAAAGTCAGCCTATATACCGCGTGGTCCACGCAACGTGTGCACCGCTTTAACTTCCAAAGTATGCGTTGCACGACAAAATATTATATACAAAAGTTACATGGTTTAAAAGGGTGCACTACGTAGTGTACTAACTTTTGTGTATAATATTTTGTCGTGCAACGCATACTTTGGAAGTTTTAACGGTGCACACGTTGTATGGACCACCCGGTATGGAAGTCAAATCGTTGGGGAAAGTATTCTCCGAATTGGGTGTATCGATTTCTTTCAAATTTTACCACGTGAATGTGGAGGCCCTAAAGTAGGTCCTGAAACTCACGAAATTTAATTTTTCATACAAAATGTATTTATTTATCACGGATTTGAACCTACATGGCGTGGTCCATGAACGTTTTCGCTGTTTAACGCTTCTTGGAGGCTTAGAATCGAAAATGAAGAGTTTCAGGACCTAGCTCGAATTATTTAGAATACCGCAGATATGTAATATTACAGAGTCAGATGAGAAAATATGGAAAATACTTTCACCAACGATTGCAAGAGAATGCTGGCTTACCTCGGGGCTAACACGTGTTTTTAGAGCAAAAATTTAGTTGCAGCTAAACGTCACAGATGGCAGCGTTGGTCCTAAACAGTCGTCAGAATAATGAATTGACGGGATTTCGATAGTTTTACATCGATCTATTCTACATTACTTTACCGAAATGCCATATAGAACGCTTCTTTTCGTATAATTCACAACATAGACTGTAAAAGACTTGAATATAAACATAAATGTCGGTAACGTGACGTGCCAGTTTAAGGTACTACTTGATTATTCAAAATGGCGTTCCAACCAAAAAGAGTATAAATGAATTTTATTTTATCAACTTCGATTCAATTTCCCAGCGCCTTTTATATCATCTTAAGCACAAATAGCGTCGCGCATACGTACGTATGTACGTGTAATTGTATTTGGCGCGAATCTCTACCGAGTTTCCTGATACTATACATAGGTTTTTTCTTGTTAAAAAAGTTCACCGTTTTCGAATGTATCCGCGATGCTGTACAAACAAGAGTTAAGGAAAAGAATTTCCTGATATAAGTACGTCCCGATAAATACGTACTTATCACATATAAAGAGCAATTTCTCAGCGAGTGATTCCGATTTATTACCCATACATTTGAAGCCATCGAAAGGAGTATTCGATTATCAGAAACGGCAGAAAGGGTCGCCAGGGCTTAACGAATAATTTGTATAGTACCTCCAGTGTCCCTGGATGCACTCATTGGAGCCAACATAATTACATTTTTACAAGAGACGTATAATTTGGCTCCATAAAATAACGGGCTCTCTCCCCCGTGCACTCTTGCGATTAGCGTGGCTCGGTCCATGATCGAAAGCGGGTACGAAGCCTGCGTATGTGCACGCACCTACGTACGTCCACGCGTGTGCACGCGCGTACGGGCGCTCGCTCTCTCGCTCGCTCGCCCTGCCGAAAGTGCGAGCGAGCGCACCTATACGCAAATCGTATCTCGATTGCCAACCTATTAAAATTTAATTACCCAGAAACCGCGTTACCGCGCTCGTAGAGCCGAATTCTCTTTCGCCGAGCTCGCCGAGAAATCGTTCTCGCATTCTTCGTCGAATCAATTTTTCTCTCCTAAGCCCGGCATTTTAATCGAACCGTCGGAAAACGACCGCCCGAGGCTAATTTTACAACGTAAGAGACCCGCTCAGGTCGACTTCCGATTAACCCTTTCGTTACCTTGGACGAGATATCTCGCGACCCGATACTGGCCGATTAACGCTCTTGACGAGATATCTCGCGACCCGATACTGACCGATCAACGCTTTTGACGAGATATCTCGCGATCCGGTAGTAGCCGATCAACGCTTTTGACGAGATATCTCGCGACCCGATACTGACCGATCAACGCTTTTGACGAGATATCTCGCGACCCGGTAGTAGCCGATCAACGCTTTTGACGAGATATCTCGCGATCCGGTAGTAGCTGTATTTATTTCTTCCTTTTAGCTATACGAATAGAATTAGTTATAAAATATATTCATCTAGAATGTCAAAATATTGGTGCTATAAAGCTAGATTATCGTCAAAAGCGTTAATCCGCTACTACCGGATCGCGAGATATCTCGTCAAAAGCGTTGATCGGCCAGTATTGGGTCGTGAGATATCTCGTCCAAGGTAACGATAGGGTTAATGCCGAGAAAATCTGAGAGATGTGAAAAATAGCCGTTTCCCTTCCTTCGCTTTATTCCAGCCGACCAAAAATTGCAGAAAAATTGCCCTGGATGGTCCTCGTTCTCCCCGACTATGACTAGTTAAGACCAATGGCGGTCTTAGGAGCGCCCCTGCCCTCTGATAAGGAATCTGAGAGGAGCCCAAGACCGGGCGAGGGATGTTCGACTCTCGGGCGACTTCATCGAATCGAAGACCGATTGCCGCGATCCCGATAGTCGAGGAATATTAATGTCGAGCGGAATTTCTCACGACTTTCCTCGCCGGCGGAAGTGGCTCGGGAGACGGAATTCTCCCGTGTGTGACTTCCGGCGGCGGTGATAGGAGCGGTGATAGTACTCGGGAGCCAAAGCGATAGGGGTGATGTAGTGGGTGGGTGGTCTCGCCAATATGCCGTCGTCCATACATCACGCGGGGTCGACCCGACAAACTGGGGAAACCTGACCAGAAATATGATGTCATTTATATGGTAATACATCGGAATCCCGTCATTTAGATACTTCGATGATTAATGTCCCCGACAAGACAACGCCAGCTGCCGATGCCGACTTCCCCCGACGAGGAACACGCCGACTTTTCGCGAGCCTTTTCCCACCGGGACCTTTCCCGTATTCGAGGGAAGGGATCGAATGGTTTCTCCTCGTGGTAAACGGCCGTGATGTGGAATCTTGTTACGGCTATAAAAATTATTACGCGGATAATAACCAGAGAATTGGTGCCTATAGTCATCATATCTCGTGGAAAAGGAAGAAACAATTTAAGAAAGCGCAAATATCCATTTTCTACCAAGTTAAGGTGAAGGGAAACCCCCGTCAAATCAGTCAATTCGAATACAACACTTTTTTTTAAGGGTATTAAACCAAACTGTCCAAAAACTTGACACATCACTCCTGATCATCTAAGAATTGTCCTGACACATTCAAAATTTGGATTTTAGGAAAAAATTTTTTAACTCAGCCCAAACCAAAACCAAAATGGCGTCGAGCTCTCATATTTCGATCAATATACAATTATCGAAGGCTCTGATATGAGAAACGAAAGGGTTCGGACAATGTTACGACAATTTAGAACACTCTGGTAATCGATAAACTCGCATTTGTACGGGATAAAGGCAAAAAAGTGTTGTATGCGCTTCTATGCTAAAACGATGGGAATACGAGGTCTCGGAGTGAAGATTTAATTCACCTGGAAATCACAGATGACGCAGGGGGTCCCTCTGCAATCAATTAGGGCCCCAGAAAGCATGAATCCAGAGGATTTCTGGAGTTTTACTTCGATTTCTTGATATTTATTGTACGAAAAAGACAGATGGAGTTTGCCATTTGGTACAATATCCAATATAATTCGACACAGCTGTCAATATAAAAACGAACGTCGACAACGTAGGCATATTTAGAAAGATCTTCTTTATCGACGTCGATCAAGTTCCTCGACGTGTTTCACTTCACCTTAACTTCCTTGTGCATCAATCCTCCTGGAGTACCATGATCCGCTAATTGAGATCTTTTAATATTATTTCAAACAATAAATAGAAGTGGGATACATCATTGCATCGTTACATCTTGCTTGATTGAATTCAATATTTTCCATTAACAAATGGTTTCTCCGTTCTGGCTCGTATATGTTACGCCCATCTGATAAAACGTGTAAAAGAAATTTGATCAAATTCGCTTGGAAATATTTCTTAACAATCCCGGTTTACCACGGACTCGTCCACAATTCCGGCAATGCACCCAATGGACTCCTCTTTGTCCTACTAACTGCCAGAGGGAGTCACAAACATTTTTTACTATACTTTTGCTATATGGTGAAAAATAAGCATGGGCCTTATTGCCCTAAGTTACTATAATTAACCTAATTGCATTTGAGGCTTTATAAATTCAAGACTTCCTCGACTCTTAAAATCGACACAAAGGGAAAGTCATATTTCGAGAGTGAAATTTATCGCCGATGAATTGTCTTCACCCTACTGGGTAGACCCAATTTACGAAAATTCTCGATAACCTCCGATCACGCATTATATCTCTTTGGAAGTATCGAGATGATATTTCGGGCCTCGTTCTACGGCTTGTGCGGAAGTTAAATGAAATTAATCGGTGCGAGATGCATTTACGCCGGCAATAAACCGTCGACGTTGGCGCGTCCACTTTGTAATCGTCCGGCAGTCAGTGCCGCACGCCTCGCGAGCTATCGATCAATCAGAATTACATCTTTTGGCCATTCACAGTTCGATAATTACCGGCTCGATGCAGTCTAACTACCCGCTGTCTGGACGGGGGCCGTCTCTCGGGTGCACTTAACTGCATAGGTACTCGGGTCGTTCCGCGCACGTATGTGCAATCATCCGAGGATCGTTCCAGGCTCGGACGGTCGCCAAAAACCGTAATGCGAGCCGACCGGCGACATTTCTCATCCGATTGGTAGTTCGGAAGTCGGAGTCGTCACATTGCATAGAAATTGGGACGGCTCGGTCGTTTCGTCATTACGAAGTTGCGTCCGATATTTCACCTGCAGTTGGAGCTACCAGACGAGGCGAAGCGCATCTCTTTCGATGATTTTCGAGTATAACTACGGATTTTCCGGGTGTCTATAGGTAGATATTACGTGCCCATTGAGGAACTGAACGTCGTAAAAATGTGCAAATGTAAGAAAAAGTGAAAATGTCGGGCAAACGTGAGAATATTACAAAATTGTGCAACTGTAGGGGAGAGTGGGGCACGAAAGACCCCCCAGTAGCACAAAATATTTCTCCAATATTTTCTATATATTTAACGAATATCCTACATTTTTTTAATATTTACCAGACATTTGAAATATTTGCAAAACGTTTACTTTAGTATAATATCCT